>NC_056741.1:938360575-938378075 GCF_019279795.1 Protopterus annectens
CACTTACAAACACTTATATACACACACAGAGATTAACCAAAACTGAGATTAGGACCCCTACCTATCTGGTTATCTGTACTACAGTGTTATGCAGTTATTGCATGTGCCACAGAGCTTATATGGCTGAGGGCTGTCCAGAGGTACTTCTAAGGTGAATTACATCAGCAGCCCTTGTAAAGTAGGGCAATGGGCAGTGTATTGGGTGGGAATGGCCTAAAAATCTTTAACCTGCACACACACATTTGCCAAGACTGAGATTAGAACCCCTACCTATCTAGTCATTTGTGCTATAGTGTTGCATAGTTATTGCACATACCACAGAGCTTATAGGGCTACCAAGTGTCCAAAAGTTACTTCTAAGGTTTATGACATCAGCAGCTCTTGTACAGTAGGGCCTTTGGATGTGTATTGAGGGTGACAGGCCTCATAATACTTTAACCTACAAGCACATATGCACACAAAGGTGGGTGATGTGATATTACAACCCCCTAAACTCAGTACTATTATAATGTGGCTCACCTTCATGCTGGCACATGTGACTGGTTAAAACTGGTATGCAACTGTCCACAGCAGGACATCACTCTATGCCTTTCAAGTATCCCTGTCCATGACTCACTTTGTATGTGTGTTTCCCTGTGTCTCTCTCTCTCTTCATATATATATATATATATATATATATATATATATATATATATATAAATGTGTATATATATATATATATATATATATATATATATATATATATATATATCACTGTCTGTCTCTCTCTCTTCCCCATGTCTTGGGTGGGAATAGCTTAAAAATCTTTAAACTGCACACACACATTTACGCTGAAGTATTGCTATTTGTCATACCTCTCAACTGTACAGCTTTATGCAGAATGTCCAAATTTGTGCCTCATATTTTTGTCTAGTTTTTCATAAAATTGTGATTTTCTGGCAAAAAGGGGCAAACCATTAAAGATTAAAGTTAGAAGATAATGACAGACATTTGAGTTTGAGACATCATACCCTTCAGAAAATTAATGCTAATGCAAAACCTGTTATTCTAGCAACTTTCTAAGTTTGTAAGAACAATAATTAAAATTGCCCCTATTTTTGGGCTTTTACCCTACTTTTTTCATGGGTTTGTCTAGATTTCTAGCTCTAAGAGTTTGAGAGGTATGCTATATATTGCCCATATATATGTCTGTGTATCACATGCAACAGATGCAGATATATCACATATGGGACACCTACAGCTATCTGAGGGTAATCCTGTCCAACTGGTATGGTTAGAGACAGTTAAGGTGTACATAGCTGTCTGTAGACAAAGACATCTATGCACTATACAGTTATATACTCCAATGTGGGTTTAGACATGGGGTGTAATTCTTTAAGTGTATGAGCATGCCCAGTATGACCTTCTATAGTAAGAATGGGACTCCAATCCCGAGATAGTTGTATTCTGGTCCATTGTTTTGTGTGCTACAGCCATACCTGTCAACCTGTTAGTGCAAGAAATCTGGAGAAAGCCTGCCAAAATGGAGGTACCATGTACCAAACATAGGGAGATACTGTAAATATTGCTCTTATTAATATAGAAAGTTGCTAGAGTAAAAGGGTTTGTTTTAGAAGACATCTTCTGACACATATGCCATCTGACACTGAAATGTATTGTGTCATTACTTACTGACAGATATCCTCAGAGCATCACAGTGAGTTACCTAGGATATACAAGATGTATGATTCACAGAGTGAAATACTGAGACAAACTATGGACATTCTTGCCCAATCCGGCCGGTTGAGAGGTGTGGCTACAGCCAATTGGCTGATGAAGCTGTGTAAACAGTCCAGCACCTCAGTGATATACTGGCTGAGAATCTCCTGCTTCTGTGGAATTTTTAACTGAATAGCCATATCCTGGTGTGGTTATAGAGTGCATTCTACTGAGCAGAGATGTCCATTATATGTGTGGTATATTTCACATAGCACTGTGATTTCCAGCTATGTCAGTGGCAGAGCAGTACAAAGTAATGTGGTGAACCACTGACAGGCATTTGTTTATAGGTTGATAGGTTGATAGGTTGATAAGAGGTTACTAGGCTATTGGGCCTGAAACTCTTATAACCCTCACAGATGAGTGAGTAGCCCATGTTATGACAGGTCAGCACCCACACCCCCTGTCACGCAGGGACACAGGTGGAATCACAAGACTGTATTTTCTGTTTCCCATGCACTTATACATGGAGCACTTCACAAGTGTTATTGTGGCACTCAGCTTGATGTGGACAGGGAATGTTGTCCACACATGGGGGAGTGTGTGGGACACATATCTGTCACACCAACAAGCCCTATTGATATCACAGACCAAGTTGATGGTGCACCTACAGGTTGTTCCAGTGGGCCTTGCTTTCCAGATGTGCAACATCCCATCCCTTTGCTGTACACATTTTGGGGTCTGATTGTGTGATTGGATCAGTGATCAGGTAAGGATGGCTGGCTCCCCACAGCTGTGGCACAGGTTTCTGTGAGTGCACAAATGTCATCATCTGCCAGGGTTACAAATTCTTGCAATGAGTACATTTTCCTGTTGAGACTCCTAGCATTTAGCAGCATGGCCTTTACTTTGCATTTTGTTGAGTGTTATATATTGGTAGTATTGACCCCATGACTTTCCCTAAAAAGGCCCTATGGGGAGGCAAGGACCTTAGCCGGAGGCCTGAAGGCCAAGTGAGACAGATACAGGCCACTTCTAGCAAAGCAGCATGGTGTTTCGGTCATATGTTCCCAGGCTGCCAGACAGTGGATCCCCCGGGATGATATCAGTAAGTAAGCCAATTGTTATTGACAATCATTTTCTGTTTGTAATGGGCCATCCTTCCAGGTGATGGTAAAATGCTGCTTAAACCCAGGGACATACCTGCATGGGACACATGTTCAGCAAGCTGAATCATGTCTGTCTTCCTGACAGACAAGTATGCATGACTTTCTCCTTATCCATGCTGGTGACAGGGACATCTGTGTGTGTCACAATGGAGTCTGCTCTGAGTAATATGTTGGGTTTATAGTAAGGCCTTAGTGGTTGCAAGACACTGGTGTGTGGACTATGCATGTTCTGTGATGTGTAGATTTGTGGAGTTCCCATGTGTTTTTGCCTCTGAGGTGGCCTTTGTTTGCATTATCATTTTGTTGATGACCTCCACTTATGTGGGTGTGTTTTGTGTAGTTGTGGGTGATGCATACTGACTCCATACCCTGCAGGGTACCTATGTTACTGGACAATTTGTTTTGATGTGCACATTTTCCATTTGTCTGGCCAGTGGTTCTCCTTCCCCTTATGTGTGTCTCTTCTTCCTTCTGTAGTCCAGTCACAGGCTTTGGCCACAGTTACTGTTGTTATGTATTTGTATTTGTGGTGTGAGAGGGCTAGATGCCGTAACATCACACACAGAGTTATGGGCTATACACCTCTGAGTGTACCTATTTAGCAGGTTGTGCATTATTCCACCACTACATCTGCTGTGGTCCTCAGACACTTTGTGCTGCTATGTTATTATGAGGCTACATGTTGGCACTAGCTGTCAACCTGTCACAGACTGACATCCGTACAGGCCCATATATGTCAGTCAGACACAAGCCCACACATGGGGTCAGGGTGTTAATAATGATCTGCCAAACATAGACAGTTGGAAGACTGGTTTGATATTTGCTTGCTTTTTCTTATGGGTATGATATCTGCTTCTCCACTGTCTGTAATTGGTGTTTAGACATGAACCTTTCTTCCTTTGCAAGTAGTTTTGCAGGCAAATGCAATGTTAGGACAAGCAGAACATATATATGTGGCATACCTGTGGTCCTTCTGTGACAGCCTGTCATTCCAAGGGTATGGATGGTGGCCAGTGACTTGTTGTCAGTGCTGACACAGAAAGGTGGCAGCCATTCATAATGTGGTAGTACAGTAACTTTCAGGTACCTGCTGTCCTACTAGGCACCATACCGCTCAGCTTGTTGGAGCCAGAAATCTGGGGAAAGCCATATATAATTGAATGAAAAAGGGCCAAAAATAGGGACAGGTGTTAAATATTGCCCTTACAAATGTAGATAGCTGCTACAATGACAGGTTTTGCATTAGCATGCATTTTTTTTCTAAAGGGTATGAATTCTGAAACTAACATCTGTTCATTATTTTCTGACTTTAGTCTTTCATGATTTGCAAATGATTTGCCAGAAAACCACAATTTTCTGACAAACAGCAAGCTTATGATGCAAAAGTCTGGACAGTCTGCAAAATTCTTTACAGTTGAGAGGTATGTTAGGCACTGGGTAAGTTGCTCTGAGCTGTGTACTGTCCATATGGGTAGCACCCTATCCCTGACTTGTCCATCTTTCCTGCACTAACGGATATTGACTTCCGGACAGTGTGTACAGGTCCTACTGGAGGTGCAACTGACATGCAAAATAGTTGGCACAGAAAGTCTTGGAACATGGACCCTGTCAACCACAGTACTGTACCTAGACCACTAAGCAACTACAGTCAAATGTAAGTGCTGCCCACTTCCTAACAGTATTAACCATGTATATACATAGCTCATTGACCCCTGCATATTGAGGACATGCAACAGGTTATCGAGTTGATTGGGAAAGCCCTGGGAATGTGTGCTCTGCTGCTATTACCCTACAAACATACATGTTACTGCATTTCTATGGGGACATGGGTGTGTTGCGGGGGGGGGGCATACTTGTCAACTGTACACATTTGCACAGACTGTGCAGATGTTGGCTTTACTTTTTGACTCCATTTAGCATAGTGTTGTGCCTGTTTTGAAGAATACTGGCATATCACTAAAGACTGAAGGTTAGGATGTAATGGCAGACATTTGGGTTTCAGACTTCCTACCCTTTAGAGACTTCATGCAACTGCAAGATCTGCTGTGATATCATTGTGTGAGCCTATCAGAGGACTATTTCATCATTGTCCCTATTTGTGCGCCTTTGCCAGACATTTCTTAATTGATTCCTATGGCTGACTTGCTGGGAGAGGCTGAGGGGTGAGTATGGGACCCCAACAGTGGCATTCATGCATGTGACCTGTAACCCCCCAGTTTATTTGTCCCCCACATACACTGCAGTGAGTTTTGTAAGGTAGGGGACTTCTGGATACTATGTGGAAGCCAGTATTGGGCAGACATTTCCTGTTGTCCCACATAGCTGTCAGTTGTCTACTGCTATCCTGGTAGGCCACCCCATTGCATTGCATACATGCAGCAATACCTGAAGTATACTACCAAAATGTACTACTCCATTCATCTATTGTTAAGAAGTGTGACTTACCTTGTGCCTGTGGCAGTTGTGAGGACGGTGCTTGAGGGCTGCCTCTGTCAGATGCACACAGTACATGGCCTATACATGGGTATCGTACAGGTAGTGCAATGTGTGTGGCATCCATTTTACTGTGTGTGCAAGTCAGAGAGAGGTGTCAGTCTCTGGGTCCCTAGGTTGTCAGTGTATGTGCTATGCGTTACCTCTTTGCCAAGGCCAGGGCATACTTGGCATGCCTACATCTGTCTACAGGGGCAGGCTCAGGGGGTTCCTTCTCCAAGTCCCCCTGTGCCTGTGGAGACCTTGGCAATGGTGGGGGGCTATGTTCCCCCTTCCCTGTGATGTTCTTGCTGCAGATGTTACTGCAGGATCATAGTGTGCAGCATGGCACATACTATGAACATGTGCGCACATGTAGCTGGACAGTACTGCAAGGATCCACCAGATATGTCAAGGCAGCAGAACCATAACATGAGTATCCCAAACACACACTCTATAATGTTCCTAGTTTGTGCGTGTGCTTCATTATGGCATTCTTCAGTGGGTGTGTGTGCATTTCTGATGGGTGTCATCATCCATGGTTCTAGTGCTTAGCCAGCATCCCCCATGAGATGGCCATATGGGATGTCCCCCTGGCAAATGCCTGGTACAGCTGTAAGGCATGGTAGATGTGAGAGTCATGATAGCTGCCAGGGCTGCCAGCACACACATTTATGATAATGCCTTGCGCATTGCACACAACCTGGAAGTTGATGGAGTGATAGTCCTTGTGGTTGACATACACTCTACCATCATCACTGGTTGGTGCTTTGATGTGGATGTGAGTGCAGTCTATGGCACTCAGTACCTCTGGGTAGTCTGCTACATGGTGGAAGAGACGCATATTGCTGGTCCTGTCCTCAGGAGTGCTGGAGCAATAAATGTGCTCACCGGCATGTGTTCGCATGGCATCCAGGAACTGGTGGAGTACCCTGGATGCAGATGCCTGTGAGACCCCCATGTTGCCCCTAGTAGGTATTTGGAAAGTACCTGTAGCTAGTATTCTTAAGGCTACTCATACCTTGGTTTCAATTGGGATGGGTTCCCCTCTGTTGGCTCTGGTGTCTAAGGTGAGGCTGGCATAGCTCAGTGAGTTGCTGGAGTATGTCCCTGTCTACCCTGTAGTGCTCTATTATCTCCAGATCATGTAGACCCTGGAAGGTTACCCTGGGTCTGAACACTCTTCTCCTCCTCAGTCTGGGCCAGTTGTCAGCATTATCCTCATCACAGCCCTCAGTCTGTAGCACATACAGGTGTAGCAAAGTGCAGAAGCCACTAATATTTTCTCAGTTAAAATTCCCAAGTGTGTACACCAATGGTGTAGAGTTTGTGGGAAAAAACAGACTGAAAGATATTTGTATACTTTATATTAGTGTGCTGCAGATTCTGCCTGTGTGATTGGCTGAGTATGATACATTCCACCTGCCAGCTGTATTATTGTGGGGTTTGAATGGGCCACTGTCAGTGGCAGAGTCTGTATTAGTGATTTGTAGTTCATTTCCTTTATTCTGCTATTTCCTTTTTTTTCTCTATTTCCACTGTGATTAAGCCCCGCGGTGTGCCGTGCAAACTGCTTCAGCTAGTATAAACATTGCTGAGCAGAAAAGGCCCTTCTCTGGATAGGAACATGCTCATCATTTCTTGAAGCAGCTAACTACAGCTAAGCAGCCTCAGACACACACCCTTCCTTAGCTGTGCTTAGCTGAGTGTAGATAGGAGCAACAGACCTCCAATGTGCTTACACCAAGCATGACACACTCCCTTCTCATGTCAGCTGCTTCTTCTGCTTACATCACCGCTAAATAGCGGCTACATGGTTAGGTACCCATGGACATAGTCTCCCATTTTGCTATTCAATAAATTTAGCTCATTTACATACCCTACTGCCTTAGTCCTTAGTCATAGCACTACATCAGAGCCTATGTCCTTAGCTACCACTGTTACCTGTTATTGTTATGAGTCTGCCTGCTGCCCCTTATAATGTAAAAATTCATCTTTCACATAAAATTGTCTTTTTACATTTTTTTTTATTTTCGGCATGATCGTGATTGCCCACAGCTGCGCTCCGCTTAAACTGCCAAAATCGGCAAAAAATAAAATTGATTTTTATAATTTAAAAACATTTTTGCATGCCAATGGTCATAGTTTGGGCAATTTGCATGCCTAATAATCATAATACATGCTTTACTTTGAGCTGTCATGCCCCCGTTTTGAGTTTTGCATAAATATACACGGTTAGTAACAGAGTACATTTCTGCTGCGGACACGGTTCCAACATGGATGCCTGGTTGCTAAATCACTAATTCACCTCATTTGTATGGTTTTGACCAGCAAATGAGGTGATTAGCATTATTCCATGGTGTCCATGTTAGAATAGTGCTGGGAGGCTTGTGCACACCCCCCAGCCTTGTTTGCTGGATTGCACAGGCTCTAAACTCCATGTTCGAGACATGCCACTATCCTTACACAGAGTCTAGCTCCATGGAAGCTTTATTGAATCTTGGGGATCTTCTTTAACTGTCTATGATGTTTATATAGTAATTATTTAGTTTATGTTTTAGAAGTAGTAGCAATATAGGGAATGAAGGTAACATAGTTTGGCTAGTTAGAGGCTTGAATGGAGAATTCATCAAGCCTGAAATAGAATATTCCATGTGGAAGATGGTAAATGTTTTACATCTTACAGTTATTACTTTAACTTATTTTTCTCTGTCCATAACAAATACTTTTAATTTTGCTTTATGTAACATCACACAAAATAATACTAAAAAATTTTTGAACACTATATACTGAATAATGCCTGTATTCAAGTGTCTCTCATTGAATGTTAACGGGTTGAATAACCCAATAAAGAGAAGTAGTCTTAACAAATATTTAACACTTCAGAAATCTGATGTTATTTTCCTACAAGAAACCCATCTTAAGTCTAATGATATAAAACAGGTTATTATCGAAGGATTATTCAGTTTTAGTTAGCTCACAGCTCAAATCCAAAAGAAGATTCTAACTTTATGGGAAAAAACATTAGGAATACCCAAAATTGTAGATTCTTATTCAGACAAAAATGGTATGTTAGGACTAGTAGTACTAGAAATTGGGAAAAAAATATTATACCCTTATAAATGCATACTGGATACCAGGTATAGGTATGAACACTATTAAAAGGTACCTAAACATTATTACGTTACACTCTAAAGGTGAAATGTTGTTTGCTGGAGACTTTCATTGTATTTTGTCTCTTAAAGAAACAATAAATAATACAATAAAAGAAAAAAAATATTCAGTAGCAAAACATTTAAATAATTATATTAATTGTATGAATTTGAGAGATCTGTCTGACCTAAAGTTACAAATTTCCTTGAAATGTATCCATTACTCTTATATATTTTGAAACCAGACAAACATAGACAAAGTTCTAGTATCTAATTCACTATATTCCAAGACAGACGAGGTGTTGATTGTCCTATGCCCGTTGCCTGACCACATTGCTATAACTTTTAAATTAGCATTAAGCCCAAATAATCTAATTTATTGTCAAAGAATACCAGCATACATAACAAAGTTAAAAGGTTTTCAAGAATAGTTATTAAAAGAAATTAATCAATTCATAGAACTTAATAATAATGTTGACATTTCTGAGTTCACACTTTAGGACACGTTAAAATTTGTTTTATATGGTAAAATTAAAAATGGGTATAATGCAAAAAGAAAAGATTGGGACAAAGAATTAACAGCTCTTCAAGTAGAAATTGACAATTTAAAACTAAACTTTAAACCTAATGATAAAACTGCAAATACCCAACTCAAAAATCTAAATAAGAAATATATATATATATCCTTCAACATAAGATCTCTATCAATTTAGAAAAAAACAGACTGCAATCATACTCAATCAACCCAAATGCTTACATAAAATAGTAATCAGATCAAAGGATATGAACAAAATTAATCACGTTAAAGAAACTGTATATAAAGTAAGGGAGAAAGTAGTAAAAGTTATAGATCTGAATGATATATTACAATCCTTTAATTTTAATAAGTACTATGCTGAAATTAACAAAACAAAACCAAAGTTAAGTAGTAGTAACACTCTAGATAAATTCATAAAGACAATATATAACAAAAATTATCAAAAGAACATAACCATAAAATAGATAAACCCCTTTCCTTTAGAGAACTAAAACAACAAATCAAAAATATAAAACCAAATAAAGCACCAGGTCTACATGGAATAATTCCAGAACTGTATAAAGTAATGGCTGATAGCATTCTAAAAATCCTATTAAACACTTTTGAAGAAGTCAAGAACACTTCCAACTTACCTTCATCATGGAAATGTTCACTTATCACTTCAATATTAAAATCAAACAATGATCCTTTCTCATGCTCATCCTATCATACTATATCTCTCCTAAATGTAGATTACAAGATTTTTATGTCCATTTTAGCAAAAAGACTAAACTTAATGCTTATTGGTTTAATAAATGACGGCCAGACAGGCTTTATACCTAACAGGAAAGCTCATGACATTATTTTAAATCTTTTATCTTTTATCAATGCTGCAAATAAAAATAAGAATGAAATAACCATAAGTATAGATATGGAGAAAACTTTTGACTCCATAAACTTTTCTTTCTTGTTTAGAATACTAAAGGAATACAACTTTTCTACTGAATTCATAGAATTAGTCAAAAAGATTTATGTTAACTCAATTTCATGTGTAAAGATAGGCTCTTTCATTTCCAGTCCCTTTAATGCTTTAAAAGAAACAAAACAGGGATGTCCATTATCCCCTGTATTATTTTCACTTGCTCTAGAACCATTTGCTAACTTCATAAGACATAATGTTAACATTAAAGGGTATACATTAAATGAAAGTGTCTCTGTTAAAATTCAGCTGTTTG
Organism: Protopterus annectens; assembly: GCF_019279795.1. Taxonomy (NCBI): domain Eukaryota; kingdom Metazoa; phylum Chordata; order Ceratodontiformes; family Protopteridae; genus Protopterus; species Protopterus annectens. The sequence continues at coordinate 938,370,819 of NC_056741.1, forward strand.
CTAATGATATTCTAATCACTTATGGAAATGTTGAACCATCACTAGAACATTTACTTAACTCTATGGATTTCTTTGAAAAGCTATCAGGGCTAAAATTTAATCATAATAAGACTAAAACTTTGCTAATAAACAAACACATCATTTATATGTTAGTTTCTTTTAAACATTTCAGCTGGGAAAACTCTTAGATAAACTATCTAGGAATCACATTTGAATCCACCTATAAACAATCCATATCAACTAATTACCAGCAATTAAGTAACATAACAAAATTAACAGAATCTTGGAATAAATTGTTTCACTTTTGAAGATAGATTAACACTAATTAAAATGATAATATTACCTAAACTCTTATTTTTTTAAACAATCACTAATACTTCATCCATCTAAAGCAGTCATAAAAAGGATAAACTCTATCATATTAAAATTCCTATGGCATCCAAAAAAGCAAGCTAGACTCTCCCTACACTGACATACTTTAAATTGGGAAAAAGAGTGGTATAGCTTTTCCTAATATTGATTTATATATTAAATCTGTGATTATTATAATTGTTTACATGTGGTTAGACTCTTCTTATACTTCATGCTGGAAATCAATTCATGAAACCTTGTTAATACAAAACAATAAATCTATAATTGAGCCATTCACAATATATATATATATATATATATGTGTGTGTGTGTATGGTTTCACTTCATAATCTTGAATTACTGAAATCTCGAAATTCAGTAACCCGAGACTATGAAGTCAAACCATTCACAACACCGAAACTCAAAATCCTGAATCACACAATCCCGAACATACATACCCCATACACCACTTAATATACACACCATTCCACCCATAGCACACAGACCACACAACCCTACACTACATATAAGCAGGGGGGCAAGCCCCCCATACCCCCCTACTTATATATACCAATTCCAAGGTCGCACATAACATAACATAACAAGAACAAACCACACACCACGCCATCCTCCACTCGCTCGCACACAAACACACATCACACATACACAAATACCAATAAATCCAACACTCACACTTACACCTCCCTACCCTTATCCACACACACACAACGTACAAAAACACACACAAACACTCACTTACCTGCAATTTCAGGCACCATAACACTACACGAGACGTACCGGAAATGCATAAGCATGGATTCGATATATTCAAATTCATTCTTATGCACTTTCAGCATTCTGGTTTTCAGTTTCATAGTCTTGGATTACTGAATTTTGAGATTTCAGTTATTCGAGATTATGAAGTGAAACTATGTATATATATATATATATATATATATATATATATATATTGAATGATAAGCACATTTATTCACTCAAACTATATAAAGATGATAGCCTACACAAGTGGAAGTTTAATATCATTTAACATAATGAAAATGATTGAATTGAAAGAGAACTGGCTCATTTACTGGCATCAATTTCTGACAGGAAATTAAATGCATTCTGCAGAATATCGGATTGCCAATTACAGTAGAGAAAACAATAATTGGCTCGACTTACATAGATGGAAAGAATTTATTGAAGATAAACTCAAAGTAACATTTGACACACAAAATAGTAACGTACCTAAATCCTAGACCTCCTTCCTAATGAAAAAAGTAACTCAACTAAAAATGCTTCTTTGTTATCAATCATTTATAAGATTATTAGGAGCAGACTTATTTCCTATTTCCTTTATAGTCAACAAAATTTAATAAAGAAGAGCGTATTGATAATAATAAAAAACTAGTTTTGAAATCAGCAGCAAAATCAACATCTTCTCCATAATGGAAAATTCTACACAGAATTTTTCTTACACCTCTTGAGATGGCAACTATTTATAAAACCGAAAACACAAAATGCTGGAGGTGTGAGACAGTCCTTAGTGCTGATTGGCAACGTATGATTATTGAGTGCATAATAGTCTTTTCCTTCTTGTCAGATTTCAGTATTTTTTTTGCAAAGCATTGTGTTTGGATAATTGCATCATCACAGATTCCCTCATATTATTTAATGCACCTATACCAGAAGTTATCACAGTACCACAGCTACCTCTTCTTTGGAATATTTTAGCTATAGCAAGGAAAGTCATTACTAAAAACTGGAAAATGAAGACTACTATTACTTATACTTTTGATAATGAATTTATTTGTTTAGCTAAATCTGTTTTTAACAATGAAATGCATACTATAAACATAAGAACAAATAATGCGACCCATCAATTAATTGCTTGGCAGAAATTACATAATTTACTAGAAAAATATTAATGGTTTTATATATGTACAAATTTGTTATGGATTCTGTAAACAGTCTGTATGTAGTTTTTTGTTCTTATGTTATCATTAATTGTTTAAATGAATATTGTTTTGGAATCAAAGTAAAAAAGAAGATGAGATTTCTTTGTTCTATAATACCATTAGAACCATTTACTGAATACTAATAAAACAGGAACAAACCACTCGCTGACAAACAGGATAAACGCCCAGTGCTCCAGAAAAACTTAAATAATATTGAAGAAACCAAAAGGAGCAACTAGGCTGATGCAGAGTCACAAGTATAAATGAAAAGCAAAATCCTCAGGTTAAAATCCAAATGAAAGGCAAAATCCTCAGGTTAAAATCCAACTTTAATTCCACTACAGGTCAGATAAGTGCTTTCACTCATTCATTTGAGCTTCATCAGATCATGTAACAAAGACCTTCAAGTACATAGGCTACATTTATACAGTTAAAACATCTCCTATTGGCCTATCAAAAGCTGCTTCTTGTTTACATATTCATGAGTTAATCTAAGCTTAAAAATATATGCACATATAAACATGCTGAGATGTATAAAATGACAAAGTAAATATAAAAAACATATAAAAACTCTCCATGAACACTCAAGATGCTCTAATAAATATGTATATATAGATATATATGTCAAAAGAAATATATTTCAAGGGGTAAAAACATATATGTTCCATCATTTATTATAAAATCTACAAACATTCCTCCATTTGTTTAACATAGGTTTAATGGAGGCTCTCTCATTGAGACCTAAACCCCTATCTGCTCTCAATCTAACTATCCACATACTCTCCTTGCTCTCAGTATGGTTCCTGATGTCACCTCCTCGTATACTGGGTTTAATATTCTCAAGAGCTATAAATAAGAAATAATGTTCAGGACCTGCTTGGGTTACGTGCTTAGCTAAGGCATTGTGAGGTGAAGCCTTCCTAATGTGGTAAAGATGTTCTCTTATCCTGTCTTTAAAATGACGATTGGTTTTGCCAACATAAAATGCATCATATATTTGGCACACTGCCAAATAAACTATATGAGTAGTATCACAGGTAGGTACAGCACGTATGCTAAAGTTAGTGTGCATGTCAGGATGTTCAAAAAATGGACTGGGGTCAAGAGAATTACAATAATTACAGCATCCACATGGTTTTGTGTTTTCAAGAGGCATTGACCATTCATCCCTTTTTGAATAGCATAGCATTCTCCTTAAATTTAATTTATTCCTATATACGTCTCATTCTGTTGTTTATTTAACTGTTTACACATATATTTTCTCATATTTCTGTAGTTAATTTCTCGTAAGTGCCAAATATCCTCATGCTGGGAGATGTACAAAATAGTATGCTTTCTTTTCAGAACATTTCCTATAGACATTTATTTTTAAATAATTATTATTAGGTTAACTATGGAAATAAGAAAGATGCTTGAGTAAGCTGGAGCAAACAAGTAAACAGGAGAGAAAGGAAGATAACTGTCTTATGAGTGCTGCTATATATACTTCATGTATGCTATTCATTTCATGCAATGAGATGTTATGCATGTGAATTTAAATTTTAATTGAAAATGAAAGATTTTGCATATTTACGAAGTCTTTGTTTTATTAAACTGTTTTATCTTGTCTGTCATTTCAGATTCTATTTTTCTATCCAAAAGTAATAGACTCAACTGTACATAAATGTAGATTAAAAGAAAAAAAAGATCTTAAAATATTGACATTTAAAAAAAAATCGTGAATGGTTTTGGCTCAGACTGGTGAAGTCTCATTGTTTATGTTTTTCAGAGATTTTAGAGAGAGAGAGAGACAAGAACACTCAATGATTAAAAGTTTTTAAAATTCATTTTTTGATTTTTTCATCCACAGTCATTTACAGTCTTTTCTTTTAGATTTTTGTTTTTGTAAATTACTTTTAAACATTGTAATGGTTTCTTTTGTAGATTTTCTTCCATGTTGACAAATATTCTGTCCAGAAACATGCATTATCAGAGGTGGTTCAGGTCTACTTTTATAGTGGAATAAAGGTACATTCTGAAAATTCCAAAAATCCCGTCAATGTCCCTGCAAAATGAAAAAAATATTGTATGTACATTTTGGTTATTTATACACAAAATGTAAGGGATAAAATGGCTATGGAAATGTAAGGCTTGGTTTGTTAAGATCCTTACAGATCGATTGTCTTATAAGTGCCAATGAACCTAAGTACAGCCAATGATTTAATATGAGATTAAAATTAAGACCAGTTTACAGCATGTGTAGCCTCATTTCCACTAGGCATACCCTACTGCTTGTATATAAATTAAATAGCTCATTCAAAAGGTGCACATTTATTCTAAGTTGAGGAAATGAGGAATAATCTGTTATCTGCATGAAATGATCTGTGAACATTTAAAACTTGTAAACTTATTTTATACATTTATGCAACATTTCAGACACTGCTAGTTTAACTATATGCTTAATAACAATAATTATCAGTAAAGGTTTTAGCTGCAATTCATAATTGCTATAGCTAGAACAGCCATTTAAAGTAAGAATATGGAAAGGATTGTGAGAATGATATCTGGAATGCTGTGTTTGGAAAAGTACAAACATCAGGCCAGTTTCTTTGGAAAAGTACAAACAGATCAGCTTTCTTGAAGGCAAGAAAACAGAACATGTAGCCAGATTCTGTAAGTTTTCATATTAATACAGCTCAGATGACTAAATCCTCAAAAAATAATAATAAGCTATCATTATAAAATATGTACTGAAGAAGAATTTCACATGATGGCTAATTAAATCAATCTTTCATGACTTTATCCAAAGAAAAGGCATCATTCTACCCTTCTTCTAAAGGCTGGATTGTCTCTTCATGAACTTAATAAGCTTTTTTTTCCAAATGGAGTTTTCTCACAGCCATATGTTTTGTCTATGATGTCTGTCTGGTGAGCTAGGAACCTAAAGTAAAGGAAATGGGTGGAATTTGGGGTTAGGAGTAGGGAAGTAGTTTTGACAGGGAAAGTGGGAGCAGGATATGAGGTGGTTGGAGGAGGAGCAGGGAGGGAATGTTTATAGAATGGAGATAGCTGCATTAATCCCCCAAAAGCTGAATGCACTGTAATCCAGTGTTTATTTTGTATTTGTGCAAAAAGGGTTTCCTAGACTAAATACTTTATCTGTTCAGTTGCACTACTGGTCTCACGCTTTCTGACAAATGTACATACTGTTTCTAAAACTGGAAATGTTAGCCTCTGTTCTCATTACTTTCTTCATCTGCTTCCACATGCCTGCAATTTCTTATTCATAGCAACTAACATCTTACACTAAAAGGTTTGAAAAGAGAAACTGTAATATCTTTGCAGATACTCTGCATATAAGCTGCACCTATAGGTTTGATAAGAGAAACTATAATATATGTATATATATTTCTGTATATAAACCTTATTCTTCATAAGTTTGAAATTTTAGACTGTAACTTGTATGGTAATACAATATGTTTGTGCATATACTGTAACTTGCTTGTCTTTATCTGTTTGTAAGTTTGGAGCTTTTCTCCCCGTGCCTCCGCTGAAAATGGATATGTATCCTGTCGGACTATCCCGGTCAACAAATGTAAAATAATAAATAAATAAATAATAAATTAATCTGATGTGTGCATAAGACATATATTTCATTTTTATTTAGTAGACCTTTCATAATTCCAGCATTCTTAATTTCATTTTCTAGTGGTATCAACAGCATATTATAACTCACATTCCAGACAAGTAGTAACATATCTATCTAAATATGTATATTCATGTGAAATGTTATAATAAGCAAAGTCATTTTACAAATAACATAAATGGGGGTGCAAAATTATTTTCACGTAACAATTTTACATGTCAAGCAACTGGAACATTTAACAGTCCTCATTGTTTTCATTGAACCCGCAGCTTTAATATTTTAATTTGTGCTATGTCTTAGTACTACTAATCTAACATTATTCTTTTGGCAAATTTGATTTGTCTCCAAATTTCTTTCTTGTGTGTTTGTGTTCTGACTGAGATCATGTTACAGAAGGGATCAAGAAATTTGCCTTTCCCCACTGTAGTATGATCTTAGAGTTGGTATATATAATTAACAGGGGGAGTGAGAGCACAGCCCTCAAAATGGCGGGGTTCGATGAATGGCATTTCCGAAGAAATGTCATTTGACAATGTGACCATTCTATGAAATAATATAGACCCGTTTATCAATACTAATCCCACTCTTGTTTAAAATATGCTTCATATTGTCTCCCGCATGTATGTTACAGTAATATCTGATTACTAATTTATTCCCAATCACAAACAAATATTATATGCATTCCTCAGGACATGGAAATGTAGTTGGGGTGACATCTACTAGAATGCAGTAAAGATTTCAGCTTAAGTGGATGAAAATAGGCATCAGTACCTAAGCAATTAAGTAAAAATGTATGATATACTTTGATATCCAGTAAAATAATCTTTCCAGACTACATATCACATGTCACATGAAAATTGGAAATGCATAACCGTTTGTTTTTAACATTACAACAATCTAATGAAGGCTTTCTGACTTCCACCAAAAGATAAAAGTAATAAATAACACGTCCATAAGTTAAAATATGTTCTCTGAAATAATCTGCCTTTAAAATAAAGTACTTTTCACACGTTTTATATAAAACAGTGCATAACTTTGGGTCCTGCATTGTTGTCTCCCAATTTGCTTATAATAAATCATCAAGCATGATGATATTATTCTTGAGTGCATGCATTATAATAATAGTGCATTATTACATGAAAATTAGTATTCGCCACTGAGTCGTGGCTGACCTGGAATATTTATTGGAGTTTGTACCTGCTTTATCTTCTACTCATTCTGTAGGAAGGGATGCCCTAGATGGAAGAGATGTCAAAATATTAATTTAGATAGAAAGATAGATAGATAGATCGATAGATAGATAGATAGATAGATAGACAGATA
>NC_056741.1:938383075-938393075 GCF_019279795.1 Protopterus annectens
TTGCCATCCATTCCCTATTGCAATATTACTCGCTTATCATTTTTTTAGTGTAACATAGGCAATTTATTCCTCAAGGGCAACAGACACTTTATTTGTAGATGAAACAATGAAATATAAAGTTGTTTGCTAGCAACTACCTCTTCATTAATTACAGATCACTTTAATGTGGAATTATTTAGATGACTTTTACTTCTTCAGAAATTGTGCATATTAACTGACACTGGTGGACTGTAGAAGTTGGATTAGACTTTTATGATGGAAATGTTCTGAAGTGGGCAGTTTTGTCATTATTGGTGCATGCATTTTGTTTCATTATTTACTGGGAAAATGTTCAAAACAATAAATTTAAAACACCCTCTAAAACTGTACTGTATTGTACAAGGAATATAACTTAATACAATCAGGAAGGTGTATCAAAGAGCATGTGTATGTTTTGTGTGCAAGGGGCCTGTGATTTGAAAACAGCCCAAAGTTAATCTTTATCTGCCACTGGCAAAAATGCATTTTCTTTGAATATGGGTTTCAATTCTGTTTCAATTAATGTGAGTTTCAAGGGCAGAGAAGTTGTAATACTTAGTCTGTTTTCATTGTGAGACAGCATTGCTTTGTTTAGCAGATACCTATTAGTGTTTGTGCTGTAAAATGCAAAATAAAACTTTCAAATGAAATCCAAATAATTGCTGAAGTAAAGCAATATGCACATCAGTGTTTGTGGTAAATGGGGTGAAATAGACAAGTAATGGTTCACTGGAATGGCTGCATGGGGAGGCTCCATTCGACCATGATTTTGTGGGGGGGGGGGCAGCAAACTCAAAGACAGCCACGGCTGAACTATACCTCTCAACTGTTCAGATTTTTGCAGAATGAATAGATTTTTGCTTCTTACTTTTGGTTTGTTCCTCATAAAATATGTGGTTTTCTGGCAAATAATTTAGGAAATATGTCACTAAATAATGACAGACACTGAGTTTCAGACTTCATAACCTTCAGAAAAATGCATGCTAAAGCAAGACCTGTTATTATATCAACTGTCTCAGTTTATACAATAACAATTTTCAGTACTGTTTATATGTTCCCTCAATATATTTGGCCTTGTCCAGATTTCCTGCATTAACAGGTTGAGAGGTATGTGCAAATAAAGTACTTTATAGAATTAGGCATATCCAAACCTCTCAACTGTCCCTGGTTTTGGCTCAAAATGTTGCCCTTCCCCTAATAATCCTTCCGCAAAATGACAATTTTGGAAGAAAACGTGGAGGGTTTACAATTAATAAATAACTGTAATAATCAGAGTTATAGATTATTTTTATTTCAGAAATGCATGTAGATTCTTTTATTTTGTCAGCTGCTCATGTTAGCAGTACTAATATTAAAAAGTGTTCCTTCTTTGACAGGTTCCCAGCTGTATTGTGTGGCTATTTTATATTTTGCATCACATTTTTGGTCTGTTTTTCATAAAATTGTGTTTTTTGGCAAAGTGGTGGTGCTGCAGTAGCGCTGTCGCCTCACAGTAAGACGCTGTCCCGTTTGATTCTCAGCTAGAGTGTCTTCTGTCTGGAGACATGTGTGACTGGGCGTACCTTCATTGAAGGTTGTGCGTCAGGGCTGGCAACTCGGCATGTAAAAATGTACTGCCAGTCATTAGCAGGCCAGAGTTCTGCTGTGGCGACCCCTAACCGGGAAAAGCCGAAAGACACAACAACAAGTGGCAAATCATTAAAGACTGAAGTTAGAAAATAATGACAGACATTTGAGTTTCAGATTTCATACCCATCAGAAAATTCATACTAATGCAAGACCTACTATTCTATTATCTTTCTAAGTTTATAAGAAACAAACAAATCAAAACTAACTCTGCTCCTTGGCTGACAAAAGATACTAAACAAATCATGCATCACAAAGACAAAGCCTGGAAGCATTATCAGAAAAATAAACTGCCTTCTTCCTTGCTCCAATACACCCAACTTCGCAACCAAATAAAAAAACTAATCACTTTAGACAAAAAAAACTACTATAGTAAACTTCAGTCTAACAATAGTAAGAACCCAAAACTTATTTGGAAATCAGTTAACTCCCTTCTCCACCCAGGGTCCAAGAATAATCCCTGCCCAGACCCTAGTTTAACTGACAAGGAATTGAGTTCTCACTTCAACACCTTCTTCACAGAATCCTTAGCTAATCTAACCAAAACATTCCCAAACAATAATCCACCTAACATCCTCTCCTCATCACCCAATAACCTTAATAAATGTCTCTTGAATTTCCAGTTCAAACCAGTTTCAACCAGCTTTATAAAAAGGCTCTTATCTAATCTTAAACCATGCTCCAATGCCCCTGACAACATACCCTCCTCCTTCCTCAAATGCGCAGCTGAAGGTATTGCTCTCCCTATTAGCATCCTGATAAACAGATTCTTAAATGAGTCATATGTACCCAAACTCTGGCATTCAGCCTACATCCTACCTCTCCACAAAGGTGGTAAAAACACCACTATCTCTAATTTCCGCCCCATCGCCCTACTCTCTCCAATATCTAAAGTCCTAGAAAAATGTGTCCACCACCAGCTTTTACCTTTCCTAACACAGAATCACCTACTTACATCCACCCAACATGGCTTCCGCCCTGGCCACAGCACCATTACTGCCTTACTATCCTTCCTTGAAACAGTCAACCAAGCCCGAGACTCTGGACTCCTTGTATCCACAGTACTACTAGATATTTCTAAAGCCTTTGACACCCATACACACCTACTCTTTCATCTCGCCAACCTTAATCTCTCCCAAAATATTCTTTCCTGGTTCTCCAGTTACCTATCTGAAAGATCTCAAGCTGTCAGATGGATGAACTCTACCTCTTCCTTCTTGCCCACACCTACCGGTGTTCCCCAGGGGTCCATCCTCGGACCCATGCTCTTCAACATCTTTATAAATAATCTACACTCTGTCATACCTGACACCACAGTCATCCAATACGCTGATGACTCCACCTTAGTTTGTGCTGCATCTAACATTTCTGAACTCCAGACTAAAACACAAATAGCCTTTTCCACTACAGAGAACTGGATGCACCAAAACCACCTCTCCCTCAACTCTAATAAATCCAAAATTCTAATTTTCACCCCTTCCAGAGTTTCCTCATCCTTTGACAAAAATTCCTTCAAAGTCCTCAGCCAAACCAACACTGCTATAGAAGTAGTGCCTTCTGCTAAACTACTCGGCATTACCATAGACGAACACCTAAAATTCGATCTCCACATTCAACAAAACATAAAGAAAACTCACCAAAGGTTAGGTATGCTCTACAGGAACAACCAATTTCTTTCCAACTCCTCTAGGCACACCCTGGCAATTACATACCTTCTACCCTCTCTTTTTTATGGACCCCTCTTTTAACCAATCTGTCTACTTCCAACATCTCAGAACTTGAAACTTACTATAATAAGATCTCTAAATTCGCAACCAAATCCAAAACCTCAACTCACCACTGCCTTACCCTTCAGTATCTAAATTGGCTTGAACTTCCTAACCACTTAGACTATCTCCAACTAACCACCGCTCACAAACTAATATTCTACCCAGACTCATGCCCTGCCTTAATAAACATCCTTCCACCATACACCCCAAACAGATCTCTGAGATCTGAACACCAAAACCTTATCTCCATCCACAAACCCAAATGTCCTGCTGGCCAACTTCTACTCTCCTTCTCTCTAGGTAAAAAATGGAACTACCTCCCTCCTTCTCTTAGGACTATACCTAACTCCGAATCCTTCAAGACCCTACTTCTCAAATACCTGTCATCCAAATGGAAATGTTCCTGCTCTCACCAGATATAATTTCCAGGGATCTCTTTCCTTGAGCTCTCCATTTCCTGCCCCTCTCTACCCCCAAGCTTTTCCTGACTCTTAACTTTCTCCTGACTCCAACTTTGTTCAGTCTGTTAAAAAAAAAAAAAAAAAAAAAAAAAAACATTTTTTGCACATCTATGTATTATCGTTATTTTTTTCTCTGCACTGTATTGCTTTATTATGCTTGCTCATTATGCACATTTTATGTAAATGTATTTCCTGACTGTATGAATCTTACTCTTGTATTATACCATTAACTTTATGTAACCATGTTTCATTGTATTGCTTGTGGAGCTTTTCTCCCTGGGCCTCCACTGAAAATGGGCACTTCTTGGCCCAGTGGACTTCCCCGGTAATCAAACTGAAATAAATAAATAAAATAAATAATATTTAAAAAAATCTCCTTATTTCTGGGCCTTTGTCCCACTTCTATGTATGGCTTTGTCCAGATTTCTAGCTCTGAGGTTGAGAGGTATGACACATGTGTCAGGGCCATTACAGTCAGACAGAGACATTTCAAATTGTGACATACTTGTTGCACCTCACTCCCCCATGTAGTGACTCTGTATGTGTCCAAGCAAGGCAAGGAGCAGTTATACAGTGTACATGTGCAGAGTATCCCATCATCCAAGGTAGACAAACGTACTACAGTGGCCTTTCATCTGTCCTTGATTTTGCAGGATGCTCTGGTTTCCCTGTCATATTTTTATATTGTTGATTTATGCTTATTATTATTCAGAAAGTGCCTGTTTGCTCTGTGTTTAAGCAGCAATGCTTTAATGACCATCAGGTAAGCTTGTCTGAGATTGTAAGATGCAAGTAACCTTTAATAAGCATACTGTTAAAGAATTGCCAAGATTTAAAGCCTTTATGTTGTTGCCATGCAGAGAATACTTACATAACTAGAAAACATATAAGCCTTGCGTATTGAAATGCATATGACAGTATTTGTAATAAAAGACAGGATTTGTAATAAAAGATAGGATTACATTATTTTAAGAAGCTCATTACATTTGTTCTAGACTTGCAGTCATCTTTGCAGGCCTTACCTGTAAACTAAACAGAATGCCAATCTATCATGTTTGGTCCATAACCTGTGCAGTAATCCTTTAAGCAATGTATCTTCAGCTTGTTTCTTGTTTGCTTTTTATTTTGTTTTCCTCATGAAACAAGTAGATAGTTTTTGTCAGGCAGCATGTCTTTTTTGAATAAGAAACATTTTTACAAGTGGGGGTATCATAGAGATTGCTACTTTCAGCATGTTACTTGGTACTTTAATAAAGCTGAATATAAATTATAATTAGAACTGCAGTGCAAGAAGTGGTTTGAGTTGAGTGCTGCTTGTTTTTCTTATACTTGATTTTGACTGGCATTCCAGTAATGTATTTAAAAAGCAATTTATTTTTTCATGCCTCACAACCTTTTTGTTTCCATCTAGATATTACGTAAGCTGTCATACAGACAATACATTGAAATATTTTTTTCTTCTGCACTTCATTTTGTCTTGATTGGACTCTCATAATGATGGTTTGGCACTCAGGGCAGCGTATTTAATTAAAGTTACAGTTTTTGTGGTTTTGAGCATATCCCCTCCCCTTTCTAGTTGGCCACCCACCTTCCCATTGACCCCCCACCCATTCTGGTGTCTCCTGCAGCCCCCCTTTGATTTGAAGTCACCAGCCACCACTGCTGGACTCTGGAGGGGGGGTCACTGGCCACGCTTCTCCTGAGGTACCCCGTTCCCCTAACTCAAGGTAGAGCTAGAGTCTTGTGACCCATTCATTCCCTCTTTAGGAGGTGGTTCTCAGATCCCTTACATACACAGCTGAGTTTTGATCTAACCCCTTCTTGGAGCAAAATCCAACTAGCCCATACAATCCCTGGTTCCAGGTATAACAGTACCAATCTGCTATTGAAGGTAAAAATCATTAAGTAGGGAGTCTAAGCCCTACTTTTCTCTGCAGTGACACTGCATGTTTCACAACTGATATCTCAACAGAGATGCATGAACACTTCAACATGGATGTCTCTTAGAAAATGGAACTAGCAATTAGATTGCGAGAAACACTTGATCCTTTACTAACAGTGATATGGCAGGTCACTAGCAAATGTTGTCAAGGTAATCAGTACCATCTCTCTTCTCCCAAAGATGGGTGAGTCAGCATCAAATATGCTCTCTAAGGTTCCCTGCCTGGTCCATCCAGCAACTGTGCAGCTAATCAAGTTCAGGTTGACTGAGATGTAGAGAGAGAGGTTTACCACTCAATGTCATGGGGCTGTGATCTTGAGGATAGATTTTTAATTAGCCTGTCACATAAGATGTCTGGAAGATGATGCAAAAAGTTAAGACTGTGAGGTTTAGTTCCTGTGATACAAGGTTTGATTCTGTCAGTCTTTATTTGCCACTGTGTGACCTTGAACAATTCAGTTAACCAGACATTGCTGTCAGTTTGTTCCTGAAAAGGGATTGTATATCTGTTTGGCAAACCTGGTTAATCAATGGGTTTTTAAAGGCCAGGGAGGTAGTTCTGGAACAAATATATGGTGAAATGACTGAAATCAGTAGAGACTGGTGTGTATATATGGGAGTTTTGATAAACAAGGTCAAATGAGTTGTTAAAGTCAATAATGAAGACACTAGTAAAGAAAATATCACACATGCTGGTTAGGATGGAGTCTAAGAGGGAGAGATGAAATCGCTGGGTGCTTCTGCCAAGTATGGAACTGTGAGATGTTATATAATGAATATGTTGTGTTTAGAAATGTATTCAGAGGTATCACTGCAAACAATAACTCCTAATAGCTTAGCAAGAGTTGGGATTAGACACATGGGTCTGATGTCTGCGAATTTGTTTTGTTTTATGGACAGATGTTATAAAAGCTACTTTTCAAGATGATAGGAAGATCCCATGGGTTGGAGGTAAGGTAGTTGACAGTGTGCAAGGTAAAGTCTACCAATCCAGGGAAAGACAATATGTCTATCTGAGCTTCCCTGATCAAGGAGGCTACTGAGAAAAACTTTTCTTAGTTTGCTTTAAATAAATCCTGTTAGTTGGAAAGGATGGAGAATGGGATGTAGAAGGAACGGGGTTATGGTAGGACAGGTGAATGGAATAGAAGATGGCATAGTAAACAATTCAGATGTTTTCATAGATGGTATCTTCAGTGCCAACATTTGCCTGCCTTGAATGTTGCTTACTTCAGGCCAAAACCTTTGGGGAAGGTTCAGATGAGATGTTTAGTCTCAGCAATAAGTTTCCTTTTGTTCCTTAAAGCATTTTTAGGGATTCACATTGACTTACTGAGTGCAAAACCATTGTACTCAGCAAGAATCAAAATGTTAAATGTTTTATTTAAAATATGAAAGTTTGCCCTGTACATATGAAGGCTGTACCCACTACAAGCCCCTAACTTATATAATAATACTCTAGGTCAAGAAACTTCGGGGAACAGGGATATTCCACTTATCACTCATTACCATTTCAAATTTTACTGTGTGTAGTGAGTTCACACTAGATACCTCATGAGGTCACATTTTTAGCCTGATCTCTCATGGAGACAAGCAATAACTTGGATACAGACATTTGGACTTGTTTCCATAATTTATATTCTTTGTTTCTGTTTTTCATCAGTTGAAACAGTGCAGGAGTCATCCAAAGTTCCCTCGTTCCTTTCATATATCTGTGGATTGGGGCTGCACACTTGAGAAAATCCATCTGCAGCATGCAACATATTCATACTGAATTTGTGGTTGTTGTAAGTCTGAAAAAGTACTGGAGGTACAAGTAAAGTCTATAAAAACACAGGTTTACTAATTTAGAAAGAAAAAAGAATAGTAAACTCTGGCTTAATAAATCGATTTACATTGTTTACAATATTGCCCTAAGTGCCTATCAAGCAAGTTTTCAGTCCCTAGAGGTGTCACTACCAACTTTATATTACACAGTCTCAGTCTCTCACAGGACTTTTAACAAGCAGGAAATAATAATAATGGCTGCAGGTCTCAATCAGGCCTTAATTTTAGCTTTGTAATAGAGATTAATCCTTCAGCCTTCTTCTTCTTTCGGCTTTCTCCGGTTAGGGGTCGCCACAGTGGATCACCTGCCCGCTCATGATTGGCAGTGGAGTTTTATGGTGTTGAGTTGCCAGCCCAGCACCCAACCTTCCACAGAAGGCACACACATGCACACACTCACACCTAGGGCCAATTTAGAGTGTACAATCCACCTACAGCATATCTTTGGGATGTGGGAGGAAACCAGAGCACCCGGAGGAAACCCACGCGACCACAGGGAGGACATGCAGACTACTCACAGAAGGCACCCCAGCCGAGGATCAAACCAGAGAACCTCTTGCTGTGAGGCAGCAATGCTAACCGCTGCACCACCATGGCCACCCGTACAGATTAATCCTCCAGCCTAACGCTACAAAATTCCACGATTGGGCTAACAATGATCACTAGATATTCAGGTAAGCCCTTGCTTACCTCATGCTGCAACTAAAGATGAGCAATTAACTTTTTGGTTTACTGCCTTTAGGCATGCTCCCTTTATACAAATATTAATTGGCATTTACTGGGTAATACAGCAATGGTCTATGTGCAGTGAGAATTTCCCATCCACAGGCTACTTATACCTCATTAAAATACATATATCGTCATTTCCCTAACAACATATCAATGTCTTGATGGATATACATTTCCTGTTTTCAATGGAGGCTCACTGAGAAAGATCTAAAGTTATGTGACCTGTGTCAACAATTTCAGAAAAAAGATAATAGTAGCATTAAGTATAATGTGTGCAACATGGCTTACCTAAAGAGATTGTAAGAGATAATGGACTGAAATTCACACTAAAGAATTCAAAACATTTGTGAAGCAAAATGGCATTAAATACTCCACATCTGCACATCAGTGGCAGCAAATGATTTGGATGGACAGATTTCTGCAAATGTTCATGAAGGCATGTTAAAATGATATGCCCTGCTGGAAAGCCCGTACAATACAGAAGAGACAATTGTCTCTTTACTTCTCATAATGTCATATAGTCAGTCTTTAACAGAACAAATATTTTATTCCTGAACAGAAACGTGTTCTAGACTGGCTTTACTGAAGCAAGATGCTGTTAAATGAGTCACAGCACATTGCTTAAATACATGAATAGGAAGTTACTGAGAAGTTTTACCACTGGATTATGGGCATTCAGTACAAATACAGACCAATGCATATCTACTTGATCACCTACTTTGAAGGGTGAGGTGTGTTGCATATAAAACTGATGTGGGGCATAGTACTTGAGAAAATGTGTAGACCAGTTACATAGTAAGCCACAACCAGCTAGTTTAGAGCCAGTCACTAGATAACTGAGTTTTGAAGAACCACCTAATGAGCAAGATGATGGTTCAAACACAATGTCTGCTTACCATTCACCTACTGGTAGAATACATGACAGAAGAAGCCATGTCATAAGATGGATCCTAACCTTCCTTTACCCACAGAAGTACAAAGCATAGCTAGCCTTAGGCATAGGCCAACTAGGTGGCCGCCTAGGGTGCTGGTCTAGTAGGGGTACTTATCCAGTATTTATTTGGTGTAAGTAGATCAGGATGAGGGCACCACGTGGTGTGGTGAGGGGCACTGTGGAGCCCTTTTGCCTAGGGCACCAGTTGACCTAAGGCTGCTCCCGGTACAAAGGACCAAGAATGTTTCATAAAAGAAGTAACTGACCAGTTTATTACCTCTACAGTGGTAATAGTCAAAGCTTTGAAATGTGCTGGTTGGATGATTAGATTCATTCTATGCAGTCACATGACTAGGAAGTTATTGCTGCTGGATAATCAGATTAATTCTACATAATTGTGTGACTAGACTATTGGTGCAGTTGAATGAATAGATTAATTCTACATAATCATGTGAACAATGTGTCAGTGCTATGGGAAGATCAGATACATTTTGCACAATTATCTGACTAGGATTCGGGTGCTGCACCATAGGTTCATAGGTTCATAGGTTGGTACTAGGCTATTAGCCCTAGGGCCTATACAAGCCTCGCCATAACAATTCCCTGGCTATTTCCTCCCACACTATTTACTTCCCTGGACCCCTGTCTAGCAGGGTGACTGACATGATCCCTGGGGTGAATTTCCTTTCTCCCA
>NC_056741.1:938398075-938464382 GCF_019279795.1 Protopterus annectens
TTCTTGAAGAGTGCTAATGAGGAGCTTTGTTTGATATAGATCGATAGTTTGTTCCAGAGTATGGGAAGTCTTTGGGACAGGAATCTATCCCTCTAGCATATTCTGTTTATTGTGGTGACAAGGTTTAGGTCCCTAGAACATGTAGCTCAGATGGACTGGGATTTCTTTAAATGGAGCATGTCCAACAGCTCTGGGTTTGACATAGCTTTGTATGTTAGGCAGTGATCGCCTCTGAGTAGGCGATATGTGACGGAGTAAAGCTGGAGTTTTATGAGACGGTCTGCGTATGGCATCTGTTTGAGGCCAGTAATCCTCTTTATAAGGTATTTCTCCGGCTTTTCCAGTTGTTGTAGATGTCTTGTGAGGTACATACCAAAATGGGCATTGTACTCTGTAATGGGTCTAATGAGTGATTAATAGAGGGGAACAATGACCTCTTTTTTCCTGGATGAGAAACCTTTTGTGATGAGGTGTGCCACATAGAAGGATTTCCTGACTACTGTGGCAATGTGATTATCAAAGGAGAGACTACTGTCCACCTGTGTCCCAAGGTCTCTTATCACACTTTTGGTGTTAAGTAGACTTCCGCCTATGTGGTAGTTCATGGGTACAGAGTTTTTACCAATAGGGATGACAATGCACTTTTTGGCATTGAGCTTGAGGCCAGCTTTGACACCAGGCACCTGTATCAGTGAGGCCCTTTTGTAGGATGTCCACATTGTTAGGAGTTTTGATTGTGGCTCCTAGTTTGCAGTCATCTGCAAACTTCATTCGACAAAGACCTTCTGTGTTAGCCTGTACTTCAGAGAAGTAGATACCAAACAGAAGAGGACCCAGGACTGAACCCTGTGGTCCTCCACTTGTCACTGGTCTGAAGTCAGATTTAGAGTCTGCTACTTTCACAGTGCAGGTTTTGTCAGTGAGCCAGTTTGCAAGTCATCGTGTGACATAGGGATTTATACCTAGTTTAGTGAGTTTATCTATAATTCCAAAGTGGGAGATGGTGTTGAAAGCCTTGGCGAGATCTAGATAGGCTGTGTGAACCACCTTACCCTTATCTATGGCTTTGGTGACTGCTTCAAAGAAATATATCAGGTTTGGGACACATGAACTGCCTTTTACAAACCCGAACTGGGTGGGGTCCAGAATTTGGAGATTACTAATGTCTTTGTTTATAAGTTCCATGATGATACGTTCCATGGCCTTGCAGGCCAGGCTCGTCAGGCTAATGGGGTGGTAGTTCCCAGGGTCCGTGGTGGATCCCCCTTTGTGGAGTGGGATAACTGTCGCTATGTGCCATTCAGTGGGCACAAAGCCTGAGTTGAGGCTATGATTGAACATGGTACTTAGGTGGGGTGCCAGTTTGTTCTTTAGTTCATGTAGAACGCAGCCTGGGATGTTGTCAGGTCCCATGGATGCTGTGTTTTTGGCTTTGGAGAGTGTAGTTTTTACCTATGCAGCCATGATTGCAAGAACTTTGCATTCTTCTGATATAGAGATGGGAACTTTATGGGGTGAGAGGGGGTAATGTTATCACTGAACCTATCTGCCAGGATTTTAGCAATATCAGTTGGTTCTGTATATTTAGTGCCATTGTGCTGAAACTCAGAGCAGATCTGAGTGTTGCCATTGAGATTCTTGACATAGCTATATAATGTTTTGTGGTTGTCTTTAGAAACAGTGGCAATTTTGTTTTTGTAATTAGCTTTGGAGGATTTTATGAGGGATCTCAGCTTCTTACTGAGGCTGGCCAGGGAGTTCTTCCAGTCATGGGATTTTACTCTTTTTTGCAGCAGTTTCTTTCTTCTGTTGTTGAGTTTATGGCAGGGGACCACCAGATTGGCTTCCTTTTTTTTGGAGGATAGCATCTTGGTCCTGTTAGTGATAGCACGATCTATGCACTCGTGTAAGTGCTTATAAAGTGCATTTGTGTAGAATTCAGCAGTCATACCTCTATTGTATGTCTGCATGGGTGTCATGAAGTTTGCCACTTCTGTCTTAAGAAGCGGGAAGTTAGCTTTAGAGAAATTTTATACGGTGGTATCCCTAATGGGGGGGTGGGGGTGGGAAGTGGATGTCTAGGATGATTAGCTTGTGGTTGGATCTGACCAATGAGGAATTGACCTTTGGTGTGGAACACTGGTCACCCATGTTGGTAATGACCAGATCTAGGATTTTGCTGCCCCTGGTGGGGGTGTGGATAAGTTGATCCAAGGCGTTGGAATTTATGAATTCCAAAAGCCCAACTTTACCTTTACGGGTTCACCCAAACCATCACAACTCCCACTAGAACTGACAAAGTCACCAAATGGATGTCCTTACTAGAATGGATTCTAGTAAGCACACCCCACCTTGCATCTCACTCTGGGTATCTCCCTGATAACCTATGTGACCACAGTCCAACTTTCCTCCTTCGTGGTCGTATCCGCCCAGTACAATAAACCACCTACCACACAATCAAGAATAAAAAAACATTTTAATCCTGAAAACTTCATCATTGCCCTACAAAACTGCCACTGGGAACACCTCAAACATCTAACCCTAGATGAAGCAGTATTATCATTCAACAAGACCTTTCTTGATATTCTCAACACCCATGCCCCACCAAGACAAATTAGAGTCAAAGCCAGCTACTCTCCCTGGTTAACCAAAGAAACCAGATCCCTACTGAAAGACAGAGATAAAGCCTGTTCACTATACCATAAAAACAAATCCAACACCACCAAACAAACCTTCCTACAACTTAGAAACAAAGCCTAGAAACAAGTGAAAATAGACAGAACCAATTATTACCTAAGTATCCAAAATAAGCACCAAAAACATCCACAGAAGTTCTGGGCCACAGTAAAAACCTATTACAACCTGGTAATATTGCTACTCCCACTCCAAAAACAACTTCCAGTACTGACAGCATAGCTACCCAATTCAACAACTTCTTCACTGAAACCATTCTAAACTTAGCCAACAAGCAAACTAACATAAATACTTACCCAGAATCAAACAAAGCTTCACCCCCACAAGATTACCTCCACCAAATTTAAACTATACCAGTATCCACCAGCTATATCAAAAAGCACCTGAAAAAACTAAAACCTACATTAGCCACTGAAAACCTTCCAGCTGACTATCTTAAAATCGCAGCAGATGCCATCTCCTATCCTATAGCAATACTCATTAACAGATCTTTAGCTGAATCACAGGTACCCTCTATATGGAAATTATCACACATAATACCCCTTCACAAAGGGGAAACCTCTTACGAACTTACTAACTACCATCCCATTGTCATTCTCTCTCCCTTATTCAAGATCCTAGAAAGAATAGTACACACACAGGTTATGAAATACCTCACCTCACATAACCTAGTATCTAGTACCCAGCACGGCTTTTGCCCAGCACATAGCACTACAACTGCCCTACTAACCTTTACCAACAAAGTTAACCACCTTAGAAATAACTCCTTATTTGCATCAGCCTTATTCCTTGACCTGTCAAAAGTCTTTGATATGGTCAACCACAACAAACTCATTAAAATCCTTTCCTCCCTAAACATCAATATCACAATTCTTAACTGGTTCCAAAGCTACCTAGCAAATAGGCAACAAGGCATTCAATGGCATCAAACCCTCTCCCATGCCCTCCCAGTCACAATTGGGGTCCCACAAGTCTCCATCCTTGGACCTCACCTATTCTTACTCTTTACCAGCCACCTACACACTGCTACCCCCCCAATGCCAGCCTAATTAAATATGCTGATGATTCAACCCTGAACTGTGCAGCCCCATCTCTTACAGCCCTCCAAACCCTTACTCAAGACACTTTCCTCTCAGTAGAAAAATGGCTAACCAACTCACACCTGATACTTAATCCCAACAAAACTAACCTCCTAATCTTTTATCCCATTAGAACAGCTACCCCCCCCATCTTCATCATCTACTCTAATAATAACACCATTATTACTCCAACTACCCACACCAAACTAGTGGGGATAGTAATTGACAGCAATCTAAAATTCAAACTTCATATAGACCAAACCTTCAAAAAAGTCCACAAGAATCTAGGCCTCCTGTACAGGAATGTTCAATTTCTAACACCTTCTACAAGAATCACCATAGCCAGAACACATCTGCTATCTACACTCCTATACGCATCCGCCATCCTAATCAACCTACGTAACTCAGACCTTAACAAATTAGAAGCTTACTATAATATAATATCCAAATCCGCCACAAAATCACCATACAGATCACATCACTGCCAATCCCTAAAACAGCTCGACTGGCTTGAACTCCCACATCTCCTACACTTTAACCAGCTAAGCCTAGCCCACCGAATTCTATACCATCCAACCAAAACTCCACCCCTCAGCCATCTAATTCAGCCATACTCTGCTCCTAGACCCCTCTGCTCTGATAATAAATACGTACTACAAGTTGCTAGAGCAAAGAACTCAGCTGGTGAAGGCCTTTTCTCCAACTATACTGCTAAACTATGGAACACCCTACCTACTACTCTTATCTCAAGTTCCTCACCAAAACAATTCAAATCACTCCTGAAAACTCACCTATCAAAATCCTGGCTCTGCCCCTGCATCCCCCCAGGCTAAACATCACCTAAACTCCAGTCTCACTTTCTTTACCCTTGTATAACCTAACATGGTCACTTTCTAAACTAACATCAAACACTGTACCTCCACAAAGAGAATAGTGTACACTCTCTCAGTATGTATTATATCACATATGCTACTTGTGTGCTTTACGACTACTGTTATCACAACAAAAACACCTATTGATATAACTCATATTCACTTACTTTTTTCTTTTTCAGTTGTTGACTTTTCAATGAATAATTTCTCTGAATTGCTATGTAAGTATATGTTAACCTATATACCAAAGTATATTAGCCTGTATTAGCTTGTTGTGTTGATTTTGTAATTATCATTGTATGACATGGAGCATTTCACCTCAGGCATCCACTGAAAACAGGCAATTGCCCAGCTGGACCTTCCCGGTAAACAAATGTAAAATAAATAAATAATAAAAATAAAAGAGTTGGTACATGAGTAGTTTTCCCAGTTAATGGTGGGGTAGTTGAAATCGCCCATTATTAGGGTGTTAGGTTGTACCCTAATATTTTCCAGTGTATCAATAAATGAGTACTGGAAATCCTGGGGCATGGTGGGGGATCTGTAGCAAGCTACAATTTGGATTGTGGTCTTGTGCAGAGTTAGTTGCACTTGGATAATCTCGGATGCATTATGCTGAGCAACTAGCCTGGAGGTGTGGATATCCTTAATGAATATGGACACGCCTCCGCCTTTAGTGTTTAAGTCCAGGTTAGGTGGCCAAAAAGTGTGGTATGAATTATAGCCTGGTATTGCAGGGGTGCTCTCTGGAGCCTTGAACCAGGTCCTGTCACTGCACAGATGTCGATGTTCTCCATTTTAACGAGTGCCTCGAGTGAGTGCATTTTGAGGTTTAGACTTCTGTCACTGAGTAGCATTACCATCAGATTTTGCTTGCTTGTACCTGTTATGGTGGTGAATTTGTCATTTGAACCTTGCTGAAAAAAGGCACTATTTTGGGTGGCAAGAGCCTTAGCCAGTATCCGGAATCCCAAGGGTGACAGGTGCAGGCCATCTCTGGCAAAGCATCATGGTCTGTCGATCATGTCATCTCAGGCAGACAGATACTGGATCCCCTTAGAATGACACCAGAAGCTTAGCCAATTGTTGAAGTCAATCATCTTGCCCTTGTACTGTGGTATCATTCTGGGTGATGGCAGGATGCTACTCAGGGCTAGGGTCACACCTGCCTGGGCTACAAGATCAGAGAGCTCCTCCATGTCTTTTTTTCATGTAGTCCAGGGAGGTACATCTCAGGTTATTCACACCAACATGGACAATGACAGAGTCATATTTGTACTTGTTGTGGAGTGACCTGAGTGTGTGCATTATGTGGCGGATCCTGGCACCCGACAGGCAGCTGACAGTAACTTTCTCCTTGTTTAGCCTGGGGAGTGGAACATCAGTGTGCCTGACTATAGAGTCACCTATGACTAGAGTGTTGGGTATGTTGTTATGCCTTATGGGCTGTGATTGGGTGGCACACTGAGTTTGTGGGCTATGTGTCATTTGGGTTGTGTTGAGGGGGTGAAGGTTGCTTGTGTTTCTGCTTGGAGGTCTCTGTTGCTTGGGCAGATTTTTATTGAGAGCATCCATGAATGTAAGTGTGTGGTTTGTGTTTCTATGTGTGTGTTTTGATGGTGTAGGTTTTGAGGGACTGTGATGAGTGTGGTGTGGTGCAAGTGTTTACCCTCTCCTCTTGACTCTCTAGTCCAGTCTTGGATAAGAGAGCTTTGCTTCCAGTTTGGCTATATAAGTGCATCTCTCACAGGTTATAGTGCTGGGTGGTAGGAGGAGAGGGCTGTCTTTGTACATGAGGCAATTGCTAGATTGCCCCAAGATACCCAGATTCATCAGGTAGACAGGAGAAAACACCGGGTGCTGACCCATAGACATGCCTGGATAGGTGCTTATTTATTAAGTACTAAAAACTGTTTTCTTCTAGACAAGTGAGAAAAGTTGAATGCTGTAGTAATTTGTAGCTTATTTAGTGCTTACAGTTAGTTCTGAACAAGTGCTGAGCTCAAAGAAACACATTTGAGTGCTAAAACTAAAAAACTGGCTAGTTCTAAGGGAAAATTTGAAGAGCAGACTTTATGGCACCAGGAATAATTTAACCATAGCAGCGATGTATAAAGTGATTTTTATTTTTAATATAACAGCAGCAAGTGAGCAAACTGATTTAAACAAATTAACCAGTTAACCAATAAAAAGCTAAAAACTGAGCCCAGTTCCAGTAGTCTTCGATCAGACAAGTTCTAACTACACACTCCTGCCATTAGGGTGCAGGGGAACCTTCTCCAGAAAAAGATGGCCTGGATTAGTGCTCAAGTTATACAAACAAAGCTAGATTCAGCAGGGCTGAATCTAGTCTTGTGCTACAGCAAACAAGGCATACCAATTTCAGAAAGAAACAGTTCAAATATTCAATACATATATTATTTATCATAATATCCTGTCTCTCTCTCTCTCTCTCTCTCTGTCTTTCACACATCAAGGTTTCAGACCCAATCACAGCACAGCCACTATCCTTCTAAGATTTACAGATAAAATAAATCACAATAGAAATTCAGGTCTTCACACCTCAACCTTATTTCTTGATCTATCCAAGGCATTTGACACAGTCAATCATCAAATTCTCCAAACTAAACTCTCTTTCTATGGGCTATCACCTTCCTTACTTTAGTGGTTTCTTAGTTACCTCGTTAATAGGTTCCAGGCAATATAATGGCAAAATGAATTCTTCTCTTACCTTCCTAAATCCATCCTATGATACTCCATCCTAGGACCACTACTGTTATCAGTTATCTAAACACAGTCTCCAATGAGGTCACCATCTAATATGTGCTGCTAGGACACTACCCATGCTCCAAGCACTTACCCAGGCATCCTTCTCCTCCATAGAAACTTGGCTTGACAATTTACAACTCCTCCTGAATCAAAAAAATCTAAACTACTGCTGTTCACCAACAACCCTCTCTCTTCTCAAATAATAATGTTAATATACTGTCATCCTACAAGACCAGCATATAGAACTAACCTACTAGGTGTGATTACAGATAATCACCTGAAATTCAATGTCTACCTTAAGTAAACCATAAAGAACACACATCAAAAACTAGGCTGCCTCTGTAGAGTAAAAGTAAAACACTAACTTACTAACTCTTCTATTCTAGACAAACATAGCCACTTTTTTCTACTCAATACCCTACCAAATACCTTTCCTACCAAAACCAATCTCAATTCTTCTCTATCACCCAAACTGGAACACGTAGCCAAATTCGCAAACAGACAACAATATAGATCACATCACTGCCTCTCTCTAAAACAAATGAACTGGCTTGAACTAAATAATACCCTATTGTAATCACAATTAATTATAGCATTGAAACTACTGCACAACCCTAAAAAATTCCTTTCTCTTTACTCAATCCTTCAGCCTTACATTACTAAGAGATTAATATGCTCCATTGGCAAATCATTACTTTCCATAACTAAACCTAATAACAACAATGCAGGATGCTCTCTGTTTTCACACTACATGCCATCCCATTCCACTTAAGAACAGTCTGCAACCCAAAAGACTTTAAATGCCAACCAAAGCACCACTTTATAGATAAATGGCTCTGCACCTGCACCCCCTCTGGTTAAACTGGTACAAATATAGCTATATGAACTTGTCCCACAACTCTCTCATGCACAAAACTTACTCTTCCTTATCATCTCATCTCCTTTATCTTCCTTGGAATTCCTAACCATCTTTACTTTCTTTGGGCTACTGTAATTTTTTTTCTTAAAAAATGTTATTCATATACAAGCCATGAAACTGTTATTTTTAATCAAAACTGATTGTAAATGATGTAACTGATGTCAAGGATGTCTGAATAATGGAACTGTTGTTCGTGAATGAATTTGACAGTAAATGATGAAACAATGCAAATTATGTCCATCATGCTTGTATAATGGAGGTTTTTGGCAACCATTTGAAATGCTGAAACCCACTAGAGAAAGTCCTGAAACACTGACTGAATGGCTGAAAGATAAGGCTTGTATATACCAAGTCCAAGATGACATTTCTTTGAATATTACCTTTTCTCTGAGGTATGATGATCTTGGAGTTGGCATATGTAAGGTTGGGTGTGTGAGGGGTTTGCCCCCAGGGTCTATATTATAACAGCGAATGATCAAAAGATCGAACGCTGTTATATCGACCCCTTAAAGTCGAAAACTAAAATGAGCGAATAACCAGAACAGCGATTTCTTTCCCAGGGAAAGAAATCGCTGTTCCCAAAAAAATAAAAAAATTAAAAAAAATACACACTAAACACTATTTTAAGTAGGGGGCTTTGCCCACCAACCCCCCCCATGTGGAGGGATGTGCACCCACACCCCCCTACTTAAATATACCAACTCCGAGATCGCACTACAGTGGAGGAAATGGCACAACCTGGACAGCTGGCCCAGCGATTTCTTTCCCTTTTCGACTTTATGAGGTCGATATAACAGCATTCGATCTTTTGGTTGTTCGCTGTTATAAAGTAGAACCTTGCACGTGGAAGGGAGCAGGGGGACTTTCTCCCCCTGCAAAAAGAAGTGTTAAGCAGAAGACCAATATTCAAAATTCACTTTTCTCTGTGTTTTTGGTCTTTTTTGGGGGCTTTTTGGCACAGGGTATTTTGACAGTAAAGAGCCAGCTTTTCTCCCTGAGCCTCTGTTGAAAAAAGGCACTGTTCAGTCAGACTTTCTCAGAAAAAAAAATGCCAATGAATAAAATAAATAAGTGAGATAGATATCAAATCCAGGGCAGTTTAACTATATATGTGACTTGTCCCATCTCTGGGGTGCTTAGAAAGAGCATACTCAGGGTTATTTTAACTCTATTCTGCTGGGTAATTACTTCAGGAATATTATTATAAGTTTTCTGTTGATAAAGGTAAATGTGAACATCCAGTTATGCAGAACTGCTTTTATTGCACTTGATTGGTTAGAGCATGATATCTTGTTTTGATGGAAAACATATTAGTGCAGATCTGTTAAGGTTAGAGCCTGCTGCAGGAAAACTTTCCTAAGCAATAATTTACATCTCTTAGGATGTCCATAAAATGTGTAGGACAGTGGTATGGACAATAAATAAATTAAAATGTCATGTACATATCTGTAGTCACTTAATGTAAGCATGCTATACCTTCAGATATAAAGTACTTAGCTGTCAGCTGCTTGATTACCAGTGTGTGCTGGGGTTCTGTTTTATGCATGTATTATATATTCACGCATGTATCCATGCATGCATGTATGTTATATATTTAGGTATGTATGTTAAATGGAAAGTATGTATATGACAAAGAGAAATGGAAAAAGATCCATAATTCATTGTGCAGAACCATAGGAATGCTCATCATATCAGTTGGTCTTCAAAGCAGCATAGTGTAATGGTAACTAAGATCTTTGTCAGATTGGTCCAGCAGCATCTGGAATTCAGTCCTGACCTCTGGTGTCTGTCCGTGTGGACTTTGCATGTCCTTCCTCTCCACATGTGAGTTTTCTCTCATCTTCCTAAAACATATAGGTTGGTTGGCTGCCTACAAATATGGCATTTTCCTTTGTTGTTGTGGTCCAGGGTGTGGCTGAAAATAGTCCAAAACAGAACAGTTTGTTTGACTGCTTGGAAGGAAATTCAGAACAGAGTGTCTATTTTAATGGGTGGAATACGTTATACATCCTTCACATGCTGCCTTGTCCAGCTGTTCTAAATTGCAAGTCTCCATACATGAGATGTCATGTACCTTATACCTGACATAAATTATTCCTACATCAACCTTAGGTGATATATTCTAACCATCATTCCTAGTTCTTTGTCTTACTCAAACTGTGCTCCTTCTGAAAAAAATCAAACTATCAGGATATAAAACTGCATCCCTTAGTTCTTTGTTTTACTCAAACTGTGTTCCTCCTGAAAAATGTCCAAACTATCAAGATATAAAACAGTAAACTCTTGAGTTACTTGCAGAACTTCATGCTGCAGCTCTGGAGACCACATGGAATAGCTATACATAGGGATGAAGGAAGGAAATAATACAAAAGGCCTGCTTTAAGATCAAGTGGTATTGTGCATACTTGTGTATCTATTACATGTTGCTTCATTGTACCATATGGAGTGGGCAGAACAGC
The DNA here is from genome assembly GCF_019279795.1 of Protopterus annectens. Taxonomy (NCBI): domain Eukaryota; kingdom Metazoa; phylum Chordata; order Ceratodontiformes; family Protopteridae; genus Protopterus; species Protopterus annectens. Next base: position 938,408,868 of record NC_056741.1, read on the forward strand.
TAAACGAGTCCCAAGACATATCTCAAATAAAACTTTAGAAAAGGAAGCAGCACAGATGGTAGAGAAGGGGTTTACAGAAAACTGCTCTGAAATGTCATAATTTCCATGCCAGTAAAGAGTGGGACTCCAGACTGCAGTACTCCATGGAAGAGGTGGTACAGTCACAACCAGCTAGTTACAGCACATACACCTGCAACAGAACATTTCTGAAAGAAGTTCAACATCTCTCTCTTCCTATTTAACCTCAGTGGTGATACATCTCTTAGCTTTCTTTTAAGAATATTATGTAGTAGGAGATTCCTTTCATAGTAATTTTTTTTTTTTGGTCATTGCTGCACCCACCTTTCCAGCATAGGACTTTGGCAGTTGTCCCACTGTGATATGCTTATAAGCCTTGCAAAGGCAAAAACACATGTCATAGTATTTTGTTCTGAGTCTGGACAAAAACTGTGGGACATGAAAGGACTTATTAAGCAGATAACTCCTTAGGGAGGAAATGAAAGCTCAACCACTGAGACGCTTGACCCAACTGGAACACAACACATGTCTCTTAATGATGAAAAACCTGGAGCTCAAATATTTATGAAGATGAAGTGAGAGTTACCAGAAAAAGCATCTTTCCAGACAAAACTTTATATCTACTGGACCATGTGGTTTGAAAAGTGGCTGTGAAAACAGGGAAATCATGAATTTCAAGTAGAGATTTTCACTGATGAAACTTCTTTAAGAATCCCTTTCAGGAAAAGGTTACCAGTTCATGCTGAGCCACAGTTCTACTTTCTATAGATCACAAATGACCAAAGGGACTAAAATTCATACAACAATGGTTGAATAACTGATGTCCAGATCAAACAGATGTACAAAGTTCAACAGACAAACCCATAGCAGACAGTTTATCTTGAAAAGCAGTATGAGAAACATTAAAAGCAATGTCAAACAAATGTGTTGTAGGAACTACTTAAGGGTACATAGCATCAGCTCTTAAGGTATGGAACCTAAAAAGGAAACTAATAAGTGTCCAGAGTATCAAGCCACACTGTTGGAGCTTCCACTAGCTCCTAGCAGTCAGAGCAAATATGACAAGGAGAATAAGACAGTACAAAACGCTCCATGTTATATTAGTGTTAGGAAATCAAAAACACAGTGCAGTGGCTTTGAAGTTTACTGCCAGCACTTACAGTTGAATTCTTCTAAGGACAAATAAGTAAAAACATATATGGGAAACAGGTCTACCTTAATTTATTGACTAGAGAAGTAGTCGACATGCACAACATCAAATCAGAAGCATTGAAACTCCTGAATATGGATGAACAGAAAAGGTATGCATAAAACATTTTTTGCACAGGATTTTACCCCATTCCCCACTGTAGTGCGATCTCAGAGTTACGATATATAATTAGCAGGGGGTGCAATGGGGCTTGCCCCCCTTGCAAAAAATGTTTTATACTTGCTTTTAATGTTCATTGATATTCTGGAGTGTTTATGTTTCTGGTTTGACATTGTGCGTGTTGACTATTTCTCTAGTCGACAATTTAATATAGATCCCTTTGAAACATGATGAATGCAAAGAAAAAATGTATGTTCTTTGTTCACCTTATTGTTTGTTTTTATGTGTTCTTGTTTTATTACTTGTCTGCTTGTAAACTGGGTTGGAGGACTAGTCCAAGGACTCTTTTGAACTGCAACCTAAGCCAAAATGGCAGTTACAAGGCATAGAAAAGTACACATATAACACAGTTAAAGAACCTATGCAAAGTTACAAAAACAGTTACAGAACAAACAATGCATAGAAATTGCACAAGTATATTACATAATAAAAGCCATCCAGTCTGCAAAATGAGATTATAATGTTTTCATTTACATTCACATCCACTACAGAAATGCTAGGACATCTTTTATAGTAGCTCATTCTGATAATTAATCATATATTATAGCTCTTATTATTATCTACGATGCTGTCCTGGGTCGATACTTTAGCTTCTGGTGTCATTCTAAGGGGATCCAGTATCTGTCTGCCTGGGATGACATGGTCGACAGACCACAATGCTTTGCCAGAGATGGTCTGCACCTGTTGCCCCTGGGATTCCACATACTGGCTAAGGCTGCTGCCACCCCTACAGTGAATTTTTTAGGTAAGGTTCAAATGCTAAATTCACCACCATAACAGGTACAAGCAAGCAAAGTCTGAGGGTAATGCTACTCAGTGCTAGAAGTCTAAAGCTCAAAATGCACTCACTCGAGGCAATCCTTAAAATGGAGAACATCAACATCTGTGAAGTAACAGAGACCTAGTTCAAGGCTCCAGAGAGCACCCCTACATTACCAGGCTATGATTCATACCACACCTATTAGCCACTTAACCTGAACTGAAACACTAAAGGTGGAGGCGTGCCCATATTCATTAAGGACATCCACACATCCGGGCTAGTTGCTCAACATAATGCAGCTGAAATTATCCAAGTGCAACTAACATTGGGCAAAACTGCAATCCAGGTTGTAGCTTGTTACAGATCCCCCATCATGCCCTAGGATTCCCACTCTTCATTTCTTAACATACTGGAATATATTAAGGTACAACCCAATACCTTAATTATGGGTGATTTCAACTACCTCACCATCAACTGGGAAAACTGCTCATGTACCAACTCATTTGCTCAACATTTTTTGGAATTCATAAATTCCAATGCCTTGGATCAGCTTGTCCACACCTCCACCAGGGGCAGCAATATCCTGGACCTGGTCATTACCAATATGGGTAACCAGTGTTCCGTGCCAGAGGTCAACTCCTCGCTGGTCAGATCCGACCACAAGCTAATCACCCTAGACATCCATATCCCACCTCCACCCCCCTATTGAGGCAACCACAGTCAAAAACTACTCCAAAGCCAACTTCATGCTTCTTAAGACAGAAGTGGCAAACTTCATGACACCCGTGCAGATGGAAAATAGAGGTACGACTGCTGAATCTTACACAAATGCACTGTAGAAGCACATACACAAGTGCATGGATCATGCCATCCCCAACCGAACCAATCCCCCCAAAAAAGGAAGACAATCTGGTGGTTCCCGGCCATAAACAAACTCTACAACAGAAGGAAGAAGCTGTTGCAAAAAAGAGTAAAATCCCAAGATTGGACAACTCCCTGGTCAGCCTCAGCAAGAAGCTGAGATCCCTCATAAAATCCTCCAAAGCCAGTTATGAAAATAAAATCACCACAGATTCCAAAGACAAACACAAAGCATTCTAAAGCTATGTCAAGAATCTCAATGGCAACACTCAGATCTGCTCTGAGCTACAGCACAATGGTACTAAATATACAGAACCAACCGATATTGCCAACATCCTGGCAGATAGGTTCAGTGCTAACTTTACCCCCCCCCCCCACTCACCCTTCAAAGGGCCCATCTTAATACCGGAAGAATGCAAAGCCCCTGTAATCATGGATGAACAAGTAAAGGCAGCACTCTCCAATGCCAAGAACACAGCATCTATGGGACCTGACAACATCCCATGCCCCATACTGTACGAACTACAGAACTAACTAGCACCCCCACCTAAGTACCATGTTTAATCATAGCATCACAAAGGGGGTGCCACCATGGACCCCAGAAACTACTGCCCCATTAGCCTGACGAGCCTGGTCTGCAAGGCCATGGAACGTATCATCTTGGAGCTTATAAGCAAAGACATAGGTAACCTCCAAACCCTGGACCCCACTCAGTTTGGGTTTGTAAAAGGTAGATCATGTCTACTAAACCTGATTGACTGACTTCTTTGAAGCAGTCACTAGAGCCGTAGACAAGGGCAAGGTAGTGCACAAAGCCTATCTTGACCTCGCCAAGGCTTTCGATACCATCCCCCACTCTAGGATTATAGATAAACTCACTAAACTGGGCGTAAATCCCTATGTCACAAGATGGGTGGCCAGTCGGCTTACTGACAGAACCCAGACAGTAAAAGTAGCCGACTCCAAGTACGACTTCAGACCAGTGATGAGTGGAGTACCACAGGGTTCGGTCCTGGGTCCTCTCCTGTTTGGCATCTACTTCTCTGAAGTGCAGGCTAACACAGAATGTCTTTGGCTAACAAAGTTCGTAGATGACTGCAAACTGGGAGCCATAATAGCATCACCTAATGATGTAGACATTTTATAAAAGGGCCTCACAGAGACAGATGCATGGTGTCAAAATTATGGCCTCAAGCTCAATGCCAAGAAGTGCATTGTCATCCCCTTTGGGAAAAACTCAGTACCCATGAAATAACACATAGGCGGTAGCTCACTAAACACTGAAAGTATGATAAGAGACCTCAGGACACAGGTGGACAGTAGTCTCTCCTTTGATAACCACATTGCCACAGTAGTCAGGAAATCCTTCTACGTGGTGCACCTCATCACAAAAGGGTTCTCCTCTAGAAAAAAGGAGGTCATTGTTCCTCTCTACTCATCCCTCATCAGACCCATTATAGAGTACAATGCCCCGTTTGGCATATATCTCACAATACACCTACAACAGTTGGAAAGGCCACAGAAATACCTCACTAAGAGGATTACTGGCCTCAAACAGATGCCATATGCAGACCTTCTCAAAAAACTCCAGCTCTACTCCATCACATATCGCCTACTCAGAGGCAATCTCTGCCTAACATACAAACTATGTCAAACCCAGAGCTGTTGGACATGCTAAACTTAAAGAAATCCCAATCTCTCTGAACCACATGCAACAGGGACCTAAACCTTGACACCACAATAAACAGAACATGCTGGAGGGATAGATTCCTGCCCCAGAGACTTCCCAAACTCTGGAACAAACTACCCATTCATGCCAAGCAAAGCTCCTCATTGGCCCTCTTTAAGAAAAATCTTGACGACTGGATGGGAAATCGAAAATTCACCCTGGGGATCACTTCTGCAGCACTGCTTGACAGGGGCACAGGAAAATAATTTTCTTGGGTGGTGAAAGCCAGGGAACCTTTTTGGCTAGGCTTATATAGGTTCCAGGGCCGATAGCCTAGTACCTACCTATAAACCTATGAACCTATAATGTAGCTGGTATATTTATACTCACTGATAAGGTCTTTGAAAAGTTTAATTTTCAAATTTTTGAAGACTGTTTTCTTTCTCATTTCTTGGGGAAGGATATTCCAGGTGGTAGGTGTCATAGCTAAGAAAGTCTTTTCACTTACAGCTTTTCTGAAGGGGGGATAATATTATTGGGTGATGGCATCAGCAGTGTTTGATTACAGAGGGTAATTAACTTCTTTTTGATGAAGTTTGGCAGCTAGTGGCGGACACTTGTCAAAGTTAAGGAGCATGAATGTGAAAGGTAGATTTTGCTGCAAAATTGTGTTAATTTACTTTGAGTTGTAGAGTATAATGCCATTCCTGTGACACATTGTTCTATCTATGTGTTCCAGTGTGTTAATATTTTGGAAAGGGTTAAGTCTGATAAACTGTGTTAAGGTTTTGGTATTAATATCTGGATGGCAACAAATTTACAGTAGCACCTGCCAAGTGAGATAGAAGAAGGAGAGGACAGGAAGTATCACTGAGGACAGGAATGAGAATGGAGTTGATGAGAGTGTTTGAAAAGGAATGCCAGATGCAGTAAAATGAAGATGGAAGGCATCTCTATGTTACTAATGCTTGTATGTTGCTTTAAAAAGTATTGTCTACATTTTACTCTTGTCTATGTAGCAGATACAATGGTCTTCTGGATATCACATTAATTTATTAAGAAATAAAGTGCTTAACTCATGGGGGAAAATAGGCAGGCTACAAACCATAATGGCAGCAGGACAGTGATATATTTAAGTATAGCTTACTGTATTAATATGTTTCATTCTTGAAAGTAGCAACTGTTCCTTACAAATATACAAATGCATGTACACAGTCCCCAAATATGTCAAGCACAATGGAGTAAAAACAACCTGGTCTAATAGCAGGTCTAATAACAGGAAAGACAGGGGCACAGAGGTGTTTGGGTATTGTGTGATAAGAAACAATAGGTAAGGGTGGGGTACAGGACAGGTGCTGAGATGTTTCATATGGATGGCTGTGTAGTGTAGCAATGGGAGGTAGATCATATCTGACGCAGTACAAAATGCTGAGTTGGTGAAACAAAGACAAAGAGTATTAGCTCAGTACTAGCCATAAGACAGGGTGAAACAGAGAAATGGAGAACAGGTAGACAAACAGTATTCTGCAGCCCCCAAAGGTTTCAGAGGGGTAAAATGAAATACATTTGGAATAAAGAACCTGGAAGGCAGAAAAAATGCTTATTGTGGGTGGTCTCAATTTACAAGAAATGGACAGGAATATCTAAGCATTAAGATTAGAGATAAAAAGTATAGTAGAACTGATAAATCAGAAATACTTCTTTAGCAGGAAGAGGAATGTACTGTGAATGTCAGAGTGGTAGGCTTTGAAAAGAACATGCCATGGGAAGTAGGAGTGTTTACACAATGGATTTGTGGGGCCTAAGCAACATAGTTAATGTATAATAGATTATAATGACCCAGGGAGAGAAAAGAAGGAAACCAAGATCATCATGTGGTACAGAGAGTGAGCAGATTATGGGATGGAAGTGGAGATAATGCATAAGAAATGGGGGAGTCATCAATGGTTAGGTCAGTGGGAAGAAAACAGACACTGAGAAATTATTAAAAAAACATGTAGTGTATCCGGATCTGTGGAACGATAGGATGTAGACCTGGCTATAACAGAACCAGGTGAGTTTGTATTAGTGCCTGAAGAGTTGAAGTAGGCCAAGGCTGCAGCAAGAGCATGTAGTACCATGGGCAACACATCTATTTGGCAGCTTAGGCTGGCTAGAAGCAATATTATTCATAACCATTAATGACAGCTTGTAAACTGTCATAATGTTCCTTACAGTAGCAATACAACCTAATAACTCATTGATATCTTTTGAAAAAGAATAATTTGACATTTTGCAATCTGTCATTAAGCAATCACATTCTTTTATAGAGAGCTTGTAAATAAATAAAACAAATGCCAATAAATAAATAAAGAATGCAGCTTGTTAACTGCCTTAGAAAAGCAGAACAGTTTACAAGTTGTCTAGACACTGTCAATTACTGCTTCTAAAAAGTCAATCTGTCTTTTATTAAGGTTTGGTGTGCTCTATAAGATGTCACCGAAAAAGGTACACCATTTGCCACACACTTTCTACAATAATGGGACAGTATAGTTGACAGAGTAGAGTATTCTTGAGAATACAAATTCATTTCCTTTTTGTACTGAGATGTCCAAATGCATTACACCTGTTGAATTGCAAATGGGACCAGTTTGGAATATTACATGGTACTTTAGTGTCTCTCATTACATTTTTGAATTATACGTTTAGAGGAGTGATTTCTATAAAGTTTTAAAAGACGTAAATGGTGAGGTTATAAAGGAGCTTTTGCATCTTGAACTGTATGTTTTATCTAGGTAAATAACACAGAAGGATTTATTTCTATTATTCCAACATGTTATTATAATGAGAAGGCAGTGTACATTTCATTTGCGATGTTGTAGAGAGAGATTTATGATTGCATTAAATTAGACTATCATCATCATCAATTCCCTTTTCCCCCATTTTTTTCTACATGGGATCAAGGCGCTGCTTCAGCCATTGACATCATTCTTGATTCAGTGCCACCACCCTATCTTCTTTTTACAGTCCTGTCTAATTGCTGCAGATCTTCTCTCATGCAACTCATCTATCTCTTAGCTGGAGATGCCCGTTTCCTCTTTCTTTCCTTCTGTCTCTCCTAATTCTTCTTCAGAAATCGTGTTCTGCTTTCCTACACGTACCAAAATCACTGTAATCTGCCCTCTGAACTTCTCTAGAATGGGAGCATTTTTGATGTCTCCTCTGATGCCATTATTTTACACTATCCCATAGGGTGCATTCTACCACCTGTTTAAGGCACTTTATCTCCATCACCTCTGGATTCCTCAATTCCTCTTCTTTCACTGACCAAGTTTCTGTACAACACAGAAATACTGGTCACACCACCAATTTGCACACATTAACTTTTAACTTCTTTCTCATTCTTCTGTCACACACTATCCATTACACTCTCTGACACTTGGCTACAGACCTTCTGATTCTAGCTTTGACTCCCACATTCAGACTTCCATTCTACACAACCGACCCTTCAGGATACTTCAAGCTGTCGCCTTGTTTCACTGTTTTCCTTTTTATCTCAGTTTTCAGCTACTTCTGATTTCCCCAGTTTGCTGCCATGCCAGTTGTCTTATCAGTACTCACTTTCATACTATGTGCCTTCAGTTTTACATTCCATTCTCTTGCCATTTGCTACTCAGAGTTTGCTTATAATGTTACATCATCTGCATACAGCATCTTTATTGATCTGTTCCCTTCATCCTGTTTGCTAAAGTTGTCCATTACCAGTATGAACTGCAGTGGCCTTAGAGATGAACCCTGATGCATACCCACTCCAACAGGGAATCTCTTTGCAACTCTGAACACTGTCTGTGCTTGTATCATTAGGTCCTTATAGATAGGCTTTACTAATTCTGCAAATGTTTCTGAGACTTTAAACCACTGCAGGTCTGTGCAATTAGCTTTCTTGGGACACTGTCATATGCTTCTGTAATTCCAGGAATGCTCAAGTTAGACTCTTTTCTCTTCTCTAGCATCTTTTCCACTATCTGCCTTACTGCAGACATCAGATCAGTTGTGCTGCATCCTGATCTGAATCCAAACTACTCATTACCTATCTTACTTTGGATTACTCTGGATATTCATTTATCAGTCATACTTTCAAGCATTTTTTTAATGTTTATTAAACCATGATATTTTTCATAGGTACACATATGGTAATAGAAAAGAATACAAACCATAATATTTTCATTACTGGTTTCATGCAGTATGGATATGTTTTCAAGATTTTCCATTCACTCAGATATTACATACATTGCTCACAGAGGGGTCATTAATGAAAGATTTTTCAAGCAGTGCATGATGAAGTTATGAGGGGGCTTTTGTATGTTGAACTTTCTGTTTCTCCTAGGTAAAATATGAGACATGGACTGATTTGTTTAATTCCAACCTGTTACTGTAAAAAGTAAGCACTGTACATTTGATTTGCAATTTTGTAGAAAGAGCTACATTATTATGTTCATTTACACTTTCTGGATGTTTAAATGAACTTAAGTAATGTGTTGATGAGTTTAAGGGCTGTAATAAGTGTCATTAGATAATAGTCATTATTGGTGATATGACTAGTTTCTGAAACTGTGAAACTGGAAGAGGCAATGCCTGCTCACCTCCTCAAGCAAGTAAGTCACAGGGCACATATATCTCTAATATAGTGCCAGTAGAACATGGAGACATAGTCATTCAATCAAAGTGTACACTGTTATCTGGGAGGTTATATCACTTGCAGAAATGAGTGTTGGCCTCATACTGCACTCATCGCATACCCATCACAGAATGTTCGCATAGTACACAGGAGGAGGAGGAGTGTGAATTTGCACAGCAACCTCCTGTAATGGCTGACTATATAACAGATTTGAAGTTATCATTTTTTAGTTGCTATAAATGAATGGCAGAACTGTGGTGATAGGTCAGACAGTCAGGAAGTGCAAAGTGGCCATAAGAAAAGATGAAGTACAATATGGATGGGTATAGAGGTTCACTGTGGCAGGAGCAGAAGTAGATTATACATTTGTAGACAGACACTGGGGAAGATTAAGAGGTTAAAAAGGGAGAGGCGTAAGATAAGAAACCTGCACAGGGAGACATGCAAGAAGAAAAGCAGCAGGACAGTGGGTACGTATAATGTAAAAAAATGAGACTGCACTGACAGGAGGACAAATGATGGCCTTTATTGTGAAACATACACCAATATTAAGCACTTTCGTCCCTAACAGCTGGGACTTCATCAGAATACAAGCAAGCACCATTACAAGCAAGTTAAATACCCTCTCCAAAACCCTTAGTAGTTTGATAGGTTAACCAATCATTAGTTAAAATCAATTATAAACACTCATCCAAGGAGTAACTGCACTAAATTTCTTAAAGTGCAAAACATCTTTCTTATTAATCATAAAAACACAATGTAAAATAAACAGTTGTAGGAATAGAAAAATAATACAAATATTATAGAAATATAATATTGTATATATTAAAATATATGTTCCTATAATTTTCCAGCTTTTTCTTGTAAAACAGGGGAGAGTTTCCTTTTTCCTCAAATAATTTTTCCAGTTGCCCCCCGATCAGTTTTAGTATTTTCCAAGATACCAAAGGTGAATTTACTAAACAACTTACACACAAGGGAATATTTATATAAAGCATTGTTCTCCGTTTGCTTTTTAATCTTGTATATATATATATATATATATATATATATATATATATATATTCATATATCCTAATCCTCAGTGCACATTCTATTTTTCCTACATAAAAACATTCACACTTTTCACACAGAGCTAGGTATACCACTTGTTTAGTTCCACAATTCCCACTCTGAAAATAAATTTGAGTCCTCATGCTATTTCCAAGTGTTAGCTGCATTTGTTTACTAATGTAACTACACTGATTACAGCAACCAAATGGTCTAGCACCTCTCCCTTGGTCTTTGTGGGAGTTGGTTTTCAGTTCCAGACATCTCTTAAAGTTTGCCCCCGTTTTATTGATAAGAAATGGCTGATTACCGAGGGTATCATAATTTTCCAGGTTTAGCCTAAAAATATTCCAGTTATTCCTAAGCACGTTTTTGATTTCACCAGAAAGATGGCTGTGTTACAATACACAAGCTCTCTCAAACTTCTGGGTATTGTTAATAGTTGTATTTAAATCTGAGCTGATGCCCACACCCAAAGATGGCTTATATAGGACACCCCATTTACTATAAACTTCTAAAAATCTGGCCTACTAATCTTTCGGGGTACCCACTTTCATAAAACATTTTTCCCACTACATCTAGTTCACATCAAAATGAAACAGTAACCACAATTATCAAATTAGCAAACTAGGAAATAACATTTCCAGCAAAACAGACACAACTGTATACTATCTATGTCTGATTAAACTAACTAAAGATAACAACTAAACTGAAGAGTTTATCATCGTTTCATAAGAGCAAACCATTTCTAAGCTTAGATTCCACAGAGTAAGGCCTAAATAATAAGATCAAAAGCTTCATAACTGCCCCAGAGATGCACCACACCATCATCAAGTGGCTAACTCCACCTCGTTCCTTACATTTTAGCTGCCTCGTGACTTAAATGTACTTACCACTTCAGAAAAATAAAAATGATGAAAGACCAGAATGTGCTGGAAATTCTCCCCTTGAAGGTTCAAATCAATGTGTAGAAAATGTCAACAATATATAAAACCCACAGTTTATTTAGGTGAAGAGGCAGAAAAGCTGAATAATATGAAAAAAGTAGGTGAAACATATAATTATGTTACTAAAAGCTGCCACAAATAATGTAAAAGAAAGGGTAGTCATAAGTGGACACACACACACACACACACACACACACACACACACACACACACACACACACACACACACACACACACACACACACACACACACTTACACCAGTAGATATTTGTGCTTCTTCACAGCTATTTATTGTAAGTCAATATATTGCTTCACTCAGCTGAGATTTTCTAGAAAACCTATATGTTTTGCTTGTGACTGACAGAGCTGCTGTCTGTTTTACCTACTCCATTTTGTTTTCTGTTTTAAGAAATCTGCTTGAACTGGTGTTCTTGTTCTATTTGAGTGGTAGACACTTAAATTATCTAGGTTGCATATTTCACATGTTTTTTCATTGGCTAATTGTCTCTTACATGATAATTAAATACACAGTTAATTTGTGGTCTTTTGTCTTTTGCAGAAAAGATTTCAAACCTGCATAAACTAAAGCACTACTGGTGATTCCCTGCTTGCTGAGGAAGGTAAACCTATATGTTTTATCTGTGACTGATAAAGCTGCTTTCTGTCTTACCTACTCCATTTTGTTTTCTGCTTTAAGAAATCTGATTGGCCTGGTGTTTTTGTTCTATGTGAATGGTAGACACTTATCTAGGCTGCACATTTCACATGTATTTTCACTGGCTAATTGTCTCTTGAGTGATCCTTAAATACATTGTGAATTTCTGGACCTTTGTCATTTTGCTGAAACGATTTCAAGCCTGCATAAACTAATTAAACTAATGCACTGCTGGTGATTCCCTGGTGGGTGAGGAAAGTAAACCTATATATATATATATATATATATATATATATATATATATATATATATATATTTTTTTTTTTTTGTCTGCGACTGAAAGAGCTCCTTTCTGTTTTATCTACTCCATTTTGTTTTCTGTTTTAAGAAATCTGCTTGGCCTGTAGTTTTTTCCTATGTGAGAGGTAGACACTTAAATTATTTAGGCTGCACATTCCATATGTGTATTCAGTGGTTAATTGTCTCTTGAGTGATACTTAAATACACAGTGAATTTTTGGCCATTTGTCTTTTGCTGAAAATATTTCAAGCCTGCATAAACTAAAGCACTGTTCTTGATTCCCTACTAGTGTTTCCCACCCACTGCCCCCTTTGTTGATGTGCTTTTCAAACCTGGTGATTTTAAGCTGCCCATCCATACTGTAAATTGAGCTTAATAAGCTCCTCTCTTTCTACACTGCTGTTGATAATAATATTGAATTATTTGCCTTTCCTTGTGCTTGTATTGGAAAAGTGCATTTTGCCTCTCATTGTCTGTGCTACTGACTTATTTGATGTATTTTTTTAGCTAGCTGTTGGATAAACTAGTGTATTCTTACACTCTAGCAAGCACTTGTTTTAACATCAAGAGTTCAGTGGTCTTTCCATCTACTGTACTGGGAGATAGCCTGATATGTTTAGGTTGGGGAAACACCTGAGATTTCTGCATCAAGAAAATAAGTACATTTTGTGTCTCTATTGCACTTTTTAAATTGCATTGTATTTGATGACTGAATTTTTTTGCCTTTTTTACTATTGTGACTGCATATTTCTCGCACTTATTTTCAACTTTAGTTTCAGCCTAGATACTTAGTCTATATTTAGACTTGCTGAATCTTGTCTGGTTTTATTACACTTGAACACTAAACCAGCCATCTTATAGTAAAAAAGGCTCCCTGTATCCTTGTGGCAAAAGAATGTGCATCCAGCCTAATCTGATCTGGGGATTGCTGGAGGAAGGTTCATTGTGCACTTACCAGTTGGTGGATCAGCTTAAAACTGTTTAATTTTGCCTGTACTTAAGCCTCGCATTTGCTTGTTACTGTGCACTGCTGCTGTACCCTGTATAGATGCAAGTACCTTGAAACACAATATTTCCCTAGACAGCTGTCAGTTGAACCCTCACAAGCTTCTCTGTTGCACTAAAGGCAACTTAGTTGCACACTGAACAGTGTTGCCACACCTATCATCCACAGCCCACAATTTAGCAACCCTTGATAGCCCTTGTGCAAAAACTGGTCAATCGAGCTCACAACTTTTCCTAATAGCTCATATGGTCAAAACATGCTATAATGTACAGACAGTTTCCCATCATTTTTCTGACAAACCTGATTGACATGAGAATACTGATGCAATGTAGTAATTGCCTTATGTATACTGAGAACAATTTACTCCTACAGCAAACAAATACCCTGTGTTAGAGATGCAAGTACACTATGAAATTGAATCACTTCTCTCATGTAACAACAAACCGGATACTAAGCAGGTCATCAGTACACATTATTCACTTCTCAAACAAATTAAAGACATGACACATAGACCCACATATGCGGAGGTACTCACTAGAAGTCTAGCAAATGTTTAAAGACCTTCCAAATGTAAACAAAGTGCACACACTGATATGCAAATAGAAACCACAACACATAATAGCACATACAAATGTGTCTCAACAAATAAGCCCTTAAGGGAAAGCATCTCTAATCCAAATATCCTGGTCATAGGCAACTTCATAGTAAGACACACACATGTTTCCCTAACTAGAGTGGACAAGACAAATGTCACTTTCGGTTGCCAGTCAAATGCCGGGATCCGTCATATCGCACATGCATTCAAGATACTCAGCAAGTACTGTTATGATTTGGCCACAGTTCATGTTGGGGTGAATGACTACAGATGTACCTCTCTGGACTATATGAAGAGAGACGTGACTAAACTCTGAGACTGTATGTCCTAGGCAGGTATGACCCTAGCCCTAAGCAGCATTCTACCTTCTTCCAGGTTGATGTCACAGTATAAAAAAAAAGATCAACTTCAACAATTGGTTTAGCTTCTGGTGCCAGTCATCCAGGTGTATCCAGTATCTGTCAACTTGGGATGATGTGGTGAACAGATTGTGCCAGAGATGGTCTATACCTGTCTCCTCTAGGCTTTTGGATACTGGCAAAGGTGCTTGCATTTCCATAGTGCTTTTTTTAGGCAATATCAAAACAACAAAATTTCCAACATAAAAATTCACCCAAGACAAACTTGCGTTTCTGCTGTTTAATGCTAGAACTCTTAACATGAAGTTGCACTCCCTGGAAGCACTCCTCACCTTAGAAGATGTTGAAATCTGTGCAGTCACTGAGACATGGTTCATGGCTGCAGAGAGTACCCTGGCCGTACAAAGCTACAATGCCATCTACACATTCAGACCTCAAAATAAGCATGAAAGAACCAAAGATAGATGGGTATCAATCTTTTTTAAAGTCAGGTATACCTCAAAACTGGTCAAACAATATGATGGTCTCAAACTACTCCATGCCCAGTTAACTCCATACAAAATACCCTATCACATCATTGCTAGCTATGGGTCCCCCACCATGAACTAAGAAAACCACACTGCCTACCTGGACTTACTGGAATCACTCTTCATACAGCCCAACACCTTAGTTCTGGGTGATTTCAACTATCCTTCCATCAACTGGGCGACATATGCAAGCACAGACATACTCACCTAGAGGTTTCTGGACTTTGTTAACTAAAATGTTCTGGAACAGATAGTTTGCACTTCCACAAGGGGATCAAATGACCTAGACACAGTACTCACCAACATGGGGAGTCAGTGAACTCCACTCCTTCCCTGGTAAAGTCAGTCCATAGACCAAAAAAGTAACTATTGGACCTGACACCCCCACAGAAAAAAATGAAAAACTTTTCCAAAACTAACTTCTGACTAGTAAGCGATGGTATAAAACGTTTTGTACCCCCACACTCACTGACAATAATCACTCCTATGCAGAAGTGTATTCAGATGCCCTGTACAAACACTTAAGCAGCTATATAGACTCGGCTGCTCCTGAATGGATCAAAACCAGGTCCTTCCAAAAAAAAAAAAAAACAAGCCAACCTGGTGGACGTCAAGTATAAACAGGTTATATAACAAGAGGAAGAAACTTATGTGTAACAATAAGAGGGAACTGACTCAGCAGAGGAAGAATTCCCTCCTCGGCTTGAACAATCAAATGAGAAATCTTGTGAAATCCTCTAAAGCTAAGTATGAAACTAAAGTAGCATCCCTAGCTAAGGATAATCATAGGGCATTCTTTAATTATATCCACAACCTAAAACGGAATGCCCAGCTTTGCACAGAACTGGTAATAGATGGTACCACTCATACAGCACCAGAGGAAATCTCCAACCTGCTAGTTGACAGATTTGGTGCAAACATCACCCCGTGGTCCCACTGGCCATACTCCAAAGCATACCTGACACCAATCCTCTGCTTAGCATCTCTAGAGATCAGGTCTTTTCTGTACTCTCTGAGGCTAAAAACATGGCCTCAGTGGGACCAGATAACATCCCATGATGTTTATTAAGCAATCTAAAACAGAGCCTAGCAAACCCAATTAGCACTCTCTTTAACCATAGCCTGAAAACTGACTTTGTTCTAGCAGAGTGGAGAACCACAACAGTAATCTCTTTGAATAATGAAGGGTATAAACAGACCCTGGAAACTATAGACCCATAAGCCTAACCAGTCTTATCTGCAAGGCCATGGAAAGAATCATCATGGACCTTATCAACAGGGACATAGGAGACCAAACTCTAGTCCCAACCAAATTTGGCTTTGTTATGGGTATATTGTGCTTTTGAAACGTGGTGAACTTCTTCAAGAAAGTCAGAAAGGCCCTAGATGAAGGTAAGACAGTGCACACTGCCTGTCTTGACTGGGCTAAGGCT
The DNA here is from genome assembly GCF_019279795.1 of Protopterus annectens. NCBI lineage: Eukaryota > Metazoa > Chordata > Ceratodontiformes > Protopteridae > Protopterus > Protopterus annectens. The sequence goes on from NC_056741.1 coordinate 938,425,075, forward strand.
TTTGACACAATCCCCCACTCAAGTATCATTGAAAAATTCTCTCAATTAGGGACTAAACCTTACATCACTTGATGGGTAGCTAATTGGCTCACTGACAGAACAAATACTGTAAAAGTTGGTGACTCCATCTCTGCCAGTAAACCTATCACCAGTGGCATACCACAAGGTTCTGTGCGTTCTGTGTGTCCTTTACTGTTCAGAATCTCCTTCTCAGAAGTCCAAGCTAAATTAGACAGCCTTTGGCTTACCAAGTTCACTGATGATTGCAAATTGGGTGCAATCAATGAGTCCCCCAATGATGTTAACATACAAAAGGAAGGGCTAACACAGACAAATGACTGATACCAAAGCTATGGTCTAAAACTAAATCCAAAAAAGTGCATCATCATTCCCTCTGGCAAAGTAGTATTCCCCACAAACTACAGTATTGACAACAACTTCCTAAGCTCAAATCCAGTGGTGTGAGACCTAAGAACACAGGTAGATATCAATCTGAACTTTGACCTCCAAGTTTCCCCTGTGGTAAGGAAAGTGTTCTACATTACGCACCTCATAAATAAGGACATTGCATCCAGGTCTAAGGATGTTATAGCGCTACTGTATTTGACCCTCATCAGACCACTAATAGAGTACAATGGTCCCTTTTGCATGTACCTCAATAGACAACTGCAGCAGCTGGAGAGACCACAGTGGTTCCTCAACAAGATAAATATAGGGCCTCCAATTCATGATGTACATGGATAGACTAAAAACCCTGTCACTGTACTCTGTATCATATAGGCTGCTGAGAGAAGAGTTGTGTCTGGCCTACAGGGCAGTCTCCAAACCTGCCCTGATGGATATGCTGCACATACATAAATCTAATGGCACAAGAGTTACTAGCTCTACAGATCTTAACTTAACCTTTGACGTTAACAGAACATGCCGGAGAGGCAAATATGTCTTCCAGAGACTGCCACTCCTATGGAACAACCTTCCAATTCACATGAAGCAGAGCTCGTCACAGACGCTATTCAAATGCAACCTGGGCAAATGGATGGGAGACCACATATTCACCCTGGGGGTGGCACCCATGTCCCTCATGGACAGATGGAGTCAGTGTTGACCATAGAGTGGCTCAGAAAAATACGTTCACTTAATATGGACAGATGGGACAACTTGGGATTAACATGGCTAGGCTGGTAAGGGCTGTACGGTCACTAACCTAGTAACCCCTATGAACGTAAGGGCTCTATAGTCACTAGCTTAGCAACCTCATATGAACTTATGAACCAATATTGTTTTTATTTCAGTTTTGATTAACAAGGGACTACAATGATCACAGACTCCATAAAGAGGAATTGGTCTGAAAAGATGGTCCAAACTAAATATCTCTCAATGTTGGCTTATCCCAGGACATCCATCCAAAGAGCATATGTGACATCTCTAATCATGGAGAACACAATTAGGCACCACTTATTCAGTCACTATTTGGACCTTGCTGGCTAAAGACTGTTTGCTGTTCTGCATCACTGAGTTGAATTCCATTTTGCATTATCTACTACATTCCACATTTGATAGGTAGTGTTAGACAGAATTTAATAATTCTTCAGTTACAGGTTGTTGTCACTGCTAGTAAGCTAGAGTTTATCTAATGCCATCTATCCATTTAAAACTTGTTATTTTGTATTTCTCTATGCACTCACATGTTTTTTTTTTTATTTTAAGTCTTAGACCTATTATTGTGAGTCCTAGAATTAAGAATAAAAGAAGAAAGCTAAGGAGAACAAGAAATGTTAACAATCACTGCTCATTAAAGTTATGTTTTTTTTGTAAACACATCTCACAAAACTGTAATCATGCAATCATAGTCCTGCTGCACAAAGTTTCCACCCCTAAAGACCCACAGGCCTGACTTTGTATTGGCAACTTGAACATCCTAGCTTACTGTCTTGAAAGATTTACATTTAACTGCATTAATAGATATAAACTTCTTGTCAAAGTACAGCAAGGATTTTGGAAGGATTCCAGCAATTTGAATGCAATATATTCAGCAACTAATCAGATCCTCTCTCATATTCAAAGGGTCTTTTAATAGGTGCAATCTTTAATGATCTTGAGAAGGTCTCTGAAGTAGTTAATCACTCCTGTCTGATTTCCAGATTGAAAATAGTTGACTTTGGTGATTACCTGATCCAATAGTTCCAGAGTTATCTGTTTGACTGTTCCTCCCAAGTGGTCATGGGCCCTTAGCTTTCCTCCTTAATTGTCTTTCATAATAGAGTCCTCCAAGACTAGGTAAATGAATCCCTTCTATTATTTTTATTTACTAATGTTTTTCCAATGGGCTATCTGATACCACTGCTACTGGCCTGGTACTGTGTAGCTGTGGTCTCTCCATAAAAGCAATCCAGATTAAATTTTGGTTACAGTTGAGCAAACTATGTAGCTTATTTACTTCCAACAGGCTGATGGAGAGCAGTGTAACTGAATGAAAAAAACAAATACAGACTCAAGCAAACAGGCATACAGGCAGATACATATTAAATAAATAAAACAATGTTTTCTGGGTCTTCCCCCCAAATTTCTAACATTAGCCTACTAAATATTGCTGACTCACAAAATGTAGGTATGCCTGAAGTGTACCTGTTGAGAGTACCAGTGTACTCCAGTCTTACTTTTAACCCCACTGTTAATTTGCTTTCAAATAATGTGATTTAATAACTCTGTGGAGTATTCAATACAAATGATCATGCTCAAATCTCTTCAAACTAACTCTTTTCAGATGACTATCAATAAGATTTACCAGTTTACCATGTTGAATTATTCAATAGCATTATTGAAAATCGAAAAAAAAAAACTACCACAAAATGAGCTTATAATTCACAAAAACCTAACGATATAGCTAAACAGACAGGCAGAAAGATAGATGTAAGAATAGATTGTCACACAATCACAGGTTTGGTATTCAGAGAAACAAAAAGGGCGATTCTGCCCACAGATTGTTTCTCTTTCTACTATAGTAATTAAAGTAGTTATTATATAACACAGAAAACATCAAATGACTGGGTCAGGTAAGCAAAAAAAGATATCTGTCTTAAATAGCAACTTTTTTTATACATTCATTTGCTAAACATCTTGTACTTGCCCTGACAAGGTAATGGGCAACAGCAAGCCAACTAAGGTAGGCCAGAATTTCATTATCTCAGTACCAGTCTCTATCTTATTGTGTTGGATCATAAGTTTACTATCACAATCCAGAAATGAACTTGCTCGTTTAGGCATGTCATTGAAAGTGAAAATGTTTTTATGTCCCGATTTCTAACCATGTTAAAACCGAGTGTTCGGTATTTGATGTTTTAAAAATGTGTCCGTCAAAATGAATTTGCCATCTGGATATCAGGATTATAGCTTCGGTAAGTGTACTTTCGATTGTACAGAACTTTGAAGCTATATATTTGATGTGACACTATTTAGACAAGGTCTTTTTCACTCAATGGGTCACGCATCATGCATCTTCAGTGGGCAACGTATGAGGTATTCTCACAAGGTATCTAAGTCACATTAACTAGCTCCTCATAATTTGAAGGAGCTATGGCTGCATTCCAAAAATCCTTCTGGACTGACAAATGCCTAATGGAAAAAAGAAACAATAAGCCTAAATACTGTGAGAATCAGCTTCATGTTTGATAGATAGATAGATAGATAGATAGATAGATAGATAGATAGATATTCAGACATATGAATGTTTTTTTCATAATTATCTAGCTTCAATCACACCATGATAAAGAGATTAACACTATGACACAAGATACACCCTTCTTAACTCCTTGGTGCATGTTAAGGAAACTTTATGAAAGAAATGATGACAGGAAAAACAAAAATGAAGTGAAAACTGATTATGTCAATTTTTGATCAGTATAGATAGACATTTTTTAGATCAATTGTGTCCCATGCTAAGGAGATGAAGAACTATGATCATAGTCATTATTAAAAATAATCATATCTGCCAGAAACTTATTGTCAAGGGTAACTTCTTGCAGTTAACAGGTTCCTTTCTCTTGGTGACTGTGTGTCTCTGAAAATATGAGTTTACAAATAATGAATAAACATTGCAGAGCACTCTCTGCTTTTTGTCTCATCAACTGTATCTCGTACTATGGCATCTAAGAAAAATCATGAGAGTAACTCATATCTACATAGAAATCCATTGAAGGCTAGCCTTAGGCAAAGCACATGATTATTTTACATTGAGACTGCAAAAAAGGAAAGATGCATTTGAACGTTACCAATAAAAAATAACAGCAGGCGATTTCATAAATTTTTATGAACTATTCCACATACATCAGTGACAAATCTTGGGATAGACAGTATCTTAAAATCCCATCAGGGTTGATCAACAGGCAGTGTACTTTCTCATTTTACATGAAGACTGTCTTTTTAAAAAAGAACCTGCAAAGAAGCTAGATAATAACAGTACAGCTTGTAGTTCCTTTCATGAATTGTTTCCAGACGAAGATCTATGATTTATATCATAACTGTAGCCCATCTTTAAAGAAAAAGAAAAAAAAAATCACATCCACAAGGAAATCATATGTAGCTTGGGCTGTTGACACTCTGCAATATAACGTCAGAGATAAATCAAAATAACAGCAAATTCACTGAAGAGGAAATTCACAGTTTAAAAAGGGGCAGCATCTGGATTATAAATGACAGTGATTTATATAGCACTGCAGCTGCAATAACTAGATCTATTAGTCTGCATTGGACTCTAGCAGACAAGTGCAACTGCTTTCATATCCTTGCATTATTTAAAAGTTTTCATTAAATCATTATTGTGCTAATTAAGTACTTGACAATTACAGCAGATGAGCAAACAGCATCATGCAAAGTTTGCACCATGGTAAAGCAGTTATTACTAAGAAACACAATAAATCCTTCTTAAATGCTTGTTACCTAGTTTCATATTACTGGGTCACCTCACTGAATTAGGATAAGTTGTCAGTACAAAAGACATTCTAGGAAAATAATGTTTATATGTTTAATTCATATTAAACTGCCATTGCTTCCTTTCTTATTGTGACATCTATTTCTATCACTGCCTCTTGCTTTTTGTGTCTGCATTGGATAATTTCTTACTATTAAAGTTAATTTTCAGTTCTGTATGATGTTAGCATATAATTACAAAGACAATGCCAATATATATAGCAAAGAGCATCAATATTTTTACCGAATTTCAATAAAAATAAGAGTTATATAACATGGAGTTTGAGGCTATTGAGATTAGCAGTAATGCCTGCTCATTATGTATGTGTTTTCACATTTCATCCATGCTCTATATACCTATTTATTTATTTATTTATGTATTTACCTATTTCTTTATTTAGTGTATCCAATCATCCAGAATTTTTTTTTTTTTGGGGGGGGGGGCGTATACCTGGAGAAAGGTCATACTGACACAGGCAAAACCTACAAATTTCATGTAACCATTTTCAGAACGTCAGTATTCAGCCCTGGATCTATGAAGCAGAGATCTTATGACTGAGACATCAGTATTTGTATAGTATGTGGCATGAAAATCTATGAAAATGCCCATGACAAATTGGGCAAGAACCTGCTGCTCCTTTCTGTTTGGGGCATGGCAAAACACTGCTTTGCTGTTTTCTTGGTACCTTACTGATTTAATTTCCTGCTTCATATAACAAATTATCAGTAGTGTACTCTGCACTGTATCCTGTTGCATGTAGCAATATTATTGGCAAATGTTAATCTTTTTTAAAGTCTGCAGCATGTTTAACCCACCAAGTGCAAGCAGACATAATAGTGCAATCTGCAGTCAGAAATAAGTATTGTTTTTGTTTTCAAAATTACAAATATAGGTCACTGAAATGGGACTGAAGAAAAATAACATGACTGGATGACATATACTTTAGTTGTATGTAGCAAACAGATACAGACAATATTGCTTCTTTTAAATCTTTAAAAGGCATCTAAAATACCTATAGTTATGAATAATATACAATTATTTTGCATTTCCAATAATAATTCATGTATTGAAGCAAAGGTGTATACTCCTCTTCACTTTCCAAAGTTTTCTCTTCACAGTCATTCCAGAGTATTGACTGTATTGTTATTAATAAATTATTTTAATTTTTCTATTCCTGTAAAACTTCTGATTTGACTGTGATGGGAGGGTAGCCTAATGGTTAAGGTGTTTGCCTTACAAACACAAAGTGCAGGGTTTGAGTCTCACAAGGGATAATTGGCTAAGCTTAAAATGGCTCGCAAGGGCAGTTAGCTTAATACGAACCTATGAATACCATACAGTTTTCTCCTAATAATTTTAATGTATCTTAATGTTGCAGATTTGTAATGCAGAAATCATCACGAGTGTATTTTTATATTCAGAGATATAGTAGTCAGATGCTTCACATCACTACCTTTTTGTTTAATGCAATGGTCTTATTAATATTAAGTGAAAATTCTATTTAGATGTTTTGTATATGTTTGTGTGTGTGTGTGAGTGCGTGTATATATATATATATATATATATATATATATATATATATATATATATACTGTATTTCTCCATAAATAAGAGCTAAGCAGAGAATAAGGCCTAGAATGGTTTTCCAGGGTGGTCATATATAAACCCTACCCCCAAAATAAGGCCCAGTTAAGATCGTCAACAACACACGAAAGACGTGTTGAATTATAAAATAATAATATTATTGACACATGTTGACTGAGGTTATCATACTCTGCTCGCCATTTTCAGACCATTCGAACACCCATCTTCTTCTCTTTGCAGAATGTTGTAAGATTCTTTCCCTGGGAGTCCTTCACAGTTCTTACTGTAACCCTAATCCTCACTCACACTTGACGGTTGAGATCCTTGGCCCATAAACAATGCCAAGTGTACTTTGATTGGTCAAAGTACAGACAAAGCACATAAAACATGCACACTTGATAACAAACGGCTGTAGTTGCATCTTCTCAAACATTGCCATTTTGTGCTGCCACTCCTGTTTCATAAGTCTTCAATTAACGCCCTCAGACAAGATGAGTGCAAAAAGAAAGAGTTATTCCGTCGAGTACAAGAAAGGAATCATGGAGTACTCCTGAGGAAAGAATCTGATGCCTTTCTGCAAAGAGAAGAAGTTGGATCTCTGAATGGTCTGCAACTGGCATGCAGCGTACGATAACCTCAGTCAACAGGCCAATGAGGGAGATGCTAAGAAGTGCAAGTGTGGATCAAGTCGGCAACCATTATTTTTTGAGCTGGAAGACATCATCTGTGAATGGATTGCTAACAGGAGAGCAAAGGCTTTGGTTGTGCGCAGGGCTGATATTCAAGCATTTGCCCTTGCAATGGCACCACAGTTAGAAATATCCTCAGAAGAATTTAAAGCATCACAACATTGGCTGGATGGCTTCCTTCAGCGATATGAACTGTCTCTAAGAAGATCAACAACACTGTTCAAGATGGAAGATACTGAAGTTATTAAACGTGCACTTGCATTCAAGTCCTTTGTTGATGGCGTCGACTTTTCTAAATACCAACTCTCCAACATGATTGCTATGGATGAAACTGCAGTGTTTATGGGCCGAGGATCTCAAACAACAATTGATCAGAGGGGTGCCTCGTCAATCTACATTCCCTCCACTGGTTATGAAAGTGCATGTGTTACCTGTATTTTGGCAATTCATCTAGATGGAAAGAAAACCCCACCTCTAATCCTTAGTAAGGGCAAGAAAGATAAGATTGAACGTGTTTCAGACATTTACATTCTTGAAACCGAAAAAGACTGGTGCACACAAGCAGTTATAAGAAAGTGGGTCGATGTAATGCTGCCACTTGTTTTGCAAGGTGGCGAAAGAACTATGCTAGTCTGGGATTCAGCTAGCATTCACCATGCTAAAGACATGAAGAAATTCCTTGCACAGAGAAGAATAGATCAAATAATGATTCCCGCAGGAATGACTGACTATCTCCAGACTATGGATATTGCAATAAACAAGCCATTCAAGGATCATTTGCGCATGGAATTCAATGACCACATTGAAAATAGAATGGAGAGAAATCAACATGGAAACTTTGTGAATCCTAGCCTACAAGAGGTCATGACTTGGGTGAAAAATTAATGGGATAAAATCACTAACAGATGTGTTGTCAATGCACTATGAGCAGGCTACTTGGACAAGCAGTGCTCATTTAAGGAGAGCTGTATTGCTAGGCATGACAGATTGGGGCCAATGGTTCTACAGCCAATGGAGTCACAAGAAATTCAGGCCAGAATTCAGGGGTTGGAGACTTGTGACAATGTTCTAGAAGAAGATGACATAACTGTATTTGAATAAATTTTCCATTATTGGGGCAACAGAATGGATTGCTTCTGCTTTCAGCTGCCAGCAAGCTCTTGTCAGTTTTTTTGACTTTATTGTATTAAGGTAACGTTTCATTATCAAGGGGCAATTACAAAGTAGGGCCAATAGTTCCCAGACTTCCTTTTTAATGACTTTCCATCATTCTTCTCTTATGGTTTGGGTAAGGAATAAAGAAAGCATCACCACTCAAAAAGTGGCAGTTATTCACCTGTTTTATTCCCTCCTCCAATACACATGTATTGAGATTTTTCTGCACTTTATGTTAAGCATGAAATATTGCACTGTGAAAGCCAAGGTGTAGATATTCTGAAGCTGAAATGTTTTTTGCACTGTTTATGTAGAATTCTCACACAACTGTTAATGCGTTACCTAGAACTGTTGCCCAATAACAGAAAAGTACCAAATATATGTCAGTTTGTGTACAAGAATAAATGTTGATTTTTGTACATGAATAGATGTTGATTTGTGCACATGAATAAATGTCAATTTTTGTACATGAATAAATGAATAAATGTAGATTGTTGTATGGGGGGGTAAGTAAGGCAGCCCCTGATAATAAGCCCTAATGCGTATTTCGGCGGGGGAGAAAGTCTAAGACCTGGTCTTATTTTTTTCGGAAGATATATACACACACACACACACACACACACACACATATATATATATATATATATATATATATATATATATATATATTTGTATACCAACATTTCCTGTACCGATTGGCTAGACTGAGGGACAGAGCTGGGAAAGATGTGCAGCAGGTAAGGGTGATAAAGTATAGTGAGGGAAACGTACTCACAAGTGAAGAGAGTTTGTTGAGTAGATGGAAAGAGTACTTTGAAGGGCTGATGAATGAAGAGAATGAGAGAGAAAGAAGGTTGGATGATGTGGGGATAGTGAATCAGAAAGTGAAACAGATTAGCAAGGAGGAATTAAGGTCAGCTATGAAGAGGATGAAGAATGGAAAGGCTGTTGGCCCAGATGACATACCAGTGGAAGCATGAAGGTGCTTATGTGAAATGGCAGTAGAATTTTTAACCAGATTGTTTAATGAAATTTTGAAAAGTCAGAGGATGCCTGAGGAGTGGAGAAAAAGTGTTTTGGTAACTATCTTGAAGAATATGGGTGATGTGCAGAGCTGCAGTAACTACAGAGGGATACAATTAATCAGTCACAGCTTGAAGTTATGGGAAATAGTAGTGGAAGATAGTTTAAGAAGGGCGGTGATGATTAGTGATCAGCAGTATGGTTTCATGCCAGGAAAGAGCACTACAGATGCAATATTTGCTCTGAGAGTGTTGTTGGAGAAATACAGAGAAGGTCAGAAGGAGTTGCATTGTGTCTTTGTGGACTTAGAGAAAGTATATGACAGGGTGCCTAGAGAGGATTTGTGGTATTGTATGAGGAAGTTGGGAGTGGCAGAGAAGTATGTAAGAGTGGTACAGGATATGTACGAGGGTAGTGTGACATTGGTGAGGACTGCGGCGGGAGTGACAGATACGTTTAAGGTGGAGGTGGGATTACATCAAGGATCAGCTCTGAGCCCTTTCTTATTTGCAGTAGTGATGGACAGGTTGACAGATGAGATCAGACAGGACTATGATGTTTGCAGATGACATTGTGATATGTAGTGAGAGTAGGGACCAGGTTGAGGAGACCCTGGAGAGGTGGAGATATGCTTTAGAGAGGAGAGGAATGAAGGTCAGCAGGGCTAAAACAGAATATATGTGTGTAAATGTGAGGGAGGGTAGAGGAATGGTGAGGATGCAGGGAGTAGAGTTGGTAAAGGTGGATGAGTTTAAGTACTTGGGATCAACAGTTCAGAGTAATGGTGAGTGTGGAAGAGAGGTGAAGAAGAGAGTACAGACAGGGTGGAATGGGTGGAGAAGAGTGTCAGGAGTGATTTGTGACAGACGAGTACCAATAAGAGTGAAAGGGAAGGTTTACAAGAGGGTAGTGAGACCAGCTATGTTATATGGGTTGGAGACGGTGGCATTGACGAAAAAGCAGGAGTCAGAGCTGGATGTGGCAGAGTTAAAGATGTTAATATTTGCACTGGGTCTGACTAGGATGGACAGGATTAGGAATCAGTATATTAGAGGGTCAGCTCAGGTTGGACAGTTTGGAGACAAAGCAAGAGAGGCGAGATTGCATTGGTTTGGACATGTGCTGAGGAGGGATGCTGGGTATATTGGGAAAAGGATGCTAAGGATGAAGCTGCCAGGTAAGAAGAAAAGAGGAAGGCCTAAGATAAGGTTTATGGATGTGGTGAGAGAGGACATGCAGGCAGTTGGTATGAAAGAGCATGATGCAGAGGACAGGAAGAAATGGAAACAGAAACTAATGGGAACAGCTGAAAGAAGATGATGATGATGATTTGTCTGCTGGTTAGTACTCTATAAGCAATGCACCTGAATATTATAAGAGATTAAGCTTCAGGAGTCTCAGTAGCTAAAAAGGTAGCACATATGCCTTTTCATACAGAAGGCTGAGGGTTCTTTTCCAACAGCAGGTAATTGGATTATTTTTCCAATACTGACAACTGCAGTGCAGCATAAGGGTGTGCGGCACTCCTAAGTGTGCCTTTCATTTCTCAGGGTAAGTAAACTTACTTCCAAGGATTCCTGATATTGCAGGAATTCTTACTTCTGCTCTAAAGCATTTGTTACTGCACTTGAGCTCAAAGTCAGTTTGTTTTACATTGGGAGGGTTATTTTGCACTCTGATGTGAGCAGAGAGCTAAATTCAATCCATCCAAGGTGGGAACTACTGGCAGATATCATATTGTGATTGGCCTGAGGATTTAATTTTAGAAAAGTCTTTCATCCTGCTGATATAAAAGAAATACATTTTTGTAAGACTGTGCTCATTTATTCAGAGCTTCCTTGTGCCTGGCTTGGACACTTGTGATTGCAAGACTTGGATTGCTACTAAAACCATCTAGACCTACAAAGCTGATATACAGTAAGTATATTTGTTTTGTATTTCCTTTAACTGTTTCAGTGATATTTAACACTTATGTGTTACATTTATTTATTTGGTTGAATTTATCACTGTTTTTCAGCCTGGACTTGTTAAATAAACTCCATCTGCTTGTTACTATACTGCTCTTATGTTATTTTAACAGTATTCTGCAAAAGCTGTTCTGAGTCTGCCAAAATATTTCAAATTTTTGCAAAGTTTTTATGTGTTGTGAACATTTCTGAGGGTTAATGAACTTATTTTGCTTGATTCCTGATATTGCAGGAATTCTTACTTCTGCTCTAAAGCACTTGTTACTGCACTTGAGCTTAAAGCCAGTTTGTTTTAAATTGGGAGGGTTGCTTTGTACTCTGGTGGGAGCAGAGAGTTAAAATCCTCTATAGGAAATGTTATCTATAGTCTCCCATTGTTCACAGCTGCTCAAACAGCTGCCAATTTGTGCAGAGAGTGGTACCACTACAGGTCATCTGATAGTATACTACTAAACACTCTCTCTTTGACCTTTAAGTGACTCCTTTACTCCCTCCCATCTAGAAATTGTGTTTCCTTGTGTTACATAGCATAGCCTAGATTGAGACCTGCTGAATGTAAACAGTTTGGTATCACTGTGGTCTTAAACCAGCCATCTTACTTTAAGAGGGCCTCCCTGCACCCTTGTGGCAGAAGTGTGCAGCTTAGGACCCATATGAGTCAGGGATTGCAAGAGAAAGGCTCAGCTTTGGGCTTTCCCATTGGTAGTTGTGTTAAAACTGTTTAAATTTGTCTGTACACATTTGTATGAGTTTGCACTCAGTTTACCAGAGCTGCTCAGCTGCTCAATGTTTGGAAACTTTAGCCAGAGGTCTGGAATACATCTACACTAAAATCCAAAGCATCCACTAAAAAAAAAACAATGAAAAATAAGTATATCTTAAGCCAGAACTGCACTTTGTTAACTGCATTTAATTGAATTACTGCTTCATGTTTGCTATTTGTGACTAAGTCCAGCTAGCCCATTTCCTTCCCAAATTCTGCATTCAGAAAAATCCTGCCACAATGGACTGGCAGTTTCCCATCATTTCTCCTGCCTGCTTGATTGATATGGGCATGTTGAGGCAATATAGCAATTAGCTCATGCATACTGACAACCATTTACTCCTGAAGAAAACTAAAATTTTATGTAAGAGATGCAGGTACACTGTGGAATTGGAGTCAATTCTCCCACATAAAAACAAACTGGACATCAAACAGGTTGTCAGCACACATGTTTCACCTCTCACGCAAAGTTTATATCTCACACAAAATAAGGTCACGACACATAAACTCACATATGCGGAGGTACTCACTAAAAGCCTTCCAAAAGAACATAAATCTCCCTAAAGCACACCACCCACACTCACATCTAAGCAAAAAAAAAAACACTGCATGTATCAACACACACACACACACACACACACACACACACACACACACACACACACACACACACACACACACACACACACACACACACACGTGTCTCAACAAATAAGCCCCTAAGGCAAAACACATCAAATGTCTTGGTCATAGGTAACTCCATAGTGAGACACACAGATAACCCCCTCACCAGACTGAACAAGGGGAAGGTCATGGTCAGCTGCCTATCAGGTGCCAGGATTCAACAGATCATGCATACTCTCAAGTGAATCAATAATATGTACCATTGTGACTCTGTCATAGTCCATGTTGAAGATAATGACTTCAGATGCACCTATCTAGACTATATGAAGAGAGAGACATGAAGGAACTCTCTGATTATGTGTCCCAGACAGGTATGTCACTAGCCCTAAGCAGTATCCTACCCTCACCCAGTATGATGCCACAAAATACACAAATATTGATTGACTTCAACAATTGGCTCAGCTTCTGATGTCAGTCTAGGGGGGATCCCGTATGTGTCAGCCTAGGAGGATATGGTAGACAGACTTTGTTGCTTTTCTAGAGATGGTCTGCACCCCCCTAGGGTTTTGGATACTGGCAAAGGCCCTTGCCTCCCCCATAGTAACTTGTTTAGTCAATGTCAAAACAACACATTTTCCAATGGAACAAAATCTAATCGAGACAAACTCAGGGTTGTGTTTCTTAATGCTAGGAATTTAAACATGAAACAGCACTCCCTGGAAGCACTTCTCCCCTTAGAGTATGCTGACATCTGTGCAGTTACTGAGACATGGCTCAAGGTCACTGAGAGCACCCTGGCCATGCAAAGCTACAATGTGTTTCACACATTCAGAACTTATTTATTTATTTATTTTATTTTACATTTGTTAACCGGAAGAGTCCGACTGGATACATGTCCATTTTCAGTGGAGGCCCGGGGAGAAAAGCTCCAGGTACATAACAGACATATGAACATTGTTAATGCAAAAAAGGAAGATAGTTGAGTTCTAAATACAATATAAAGATACATCACATCTTGGGAAAAAAATAACAGCAGCATATAAAAAAAAAAAAACATAGGTCAGTTACAAAGGCGAGGCGCCTTGTTAAAAAGCGGTTAAGGATAGTGAGGTAAGAGAAGGGTAAATGATAGTGGTTAATCAGGTTTGGAACAGGGACATTGCCAGAGAGTATTGAGATGGGGTTTAAGCTTTTTTTTGAATTGTAGGAGTGAAGATTCTGAGGTGAGCATGGTCGGTAGGGAGTTCCACATTTTACCTACAAAGTTTGAGAATAGAGAATCTCCAGCAGAATTATTGGCTTTGGTAGTTTGAGCTAAGATCTTATTGGAGGTGCGTAAAGATTGCAGGTTAATATAGGGGTGAATGATGTTTTTCAGAGCTGGTGTTTTCTCTGGGTGATACAGTATCTGGTGAGCCATTTTGAGTTGGTTGAAATGGAGTTGGCTGGAAAACTCTAACCACCCTAGTTGCTTCAAGTTAGTGCAGTGGTGCATTCTAAAGGTGGAATTTGTGGCAAATCTAGCTATGTGATTGTAACAAGAAGCAAGTTTGTTAAGGGTTGCCTTGTTTAGGTTTGTAAAGAGGGGGGAGGCATAGAAAAGAGTTGATAGTAGGTGTGTGCTGGCAATTGTAATTTTAGCGTGAGGAGTGAGAAAGTGTTTTACTTTATAGAGAGAGCCAAGCTTTTTATTGACGGTTTTGATGGTTAGATTGAAATGGGTGTCAAATTTAAGGGAGTTATCAATGGTAACACCTAATAGCTTCGTGTGAGCTTCTGGTGATATAGTGATTCCATTGGAGGATGTAATAGAGAAGGGTGGGGAAGAGTCTTGTTAGTGGGTGAGAAAGTAAGTAGTTTTGTTTTGTTGGGGTTGAGAACTAATTGACGACTTGAGAACCATTTTTCTATTAGGTTGAAGGTGTCTTGGGTTGAAGCAGTGAGGTCTGCCAGGTTGGAGGCAGTGCTGATGATAGTCAAATCATCTGCATATTGAATGCATGTGGCATGGGGGGGTGATTGTGGGCAGGTCATTAACAAAGATGGTGAAGAGAAGAGGGCCAAGAATAGATCCTTGGGGAACTCCAAGTGTAACAGGTAGGCATGTGGATAATTTGTCCTGCCATAGAACAGCCTGTTGCCTATTGGACAGGTAGGATTGGAACCATTTCAGTGTGGAATTGCTGAGTGATAGTTTTTTTAATGCATGGAGAAGTTGAATGTGGTTCACCATATCAAAGGCCTTGGAGAGGTCTAAGAAAAGAGCAGATGATAGTTTATTATTGTTTCTGAAGTTATTGATGGTATTAGAAAAGGATAGTAGGGCTTATGTGGTGATTGTGATTTGGCCTGAAGCCATGTTGGGAGTTGGCTAGAATTTTATTTTTGGTGAGGTGTTCCATCAGTTGTTTGTGGACACACTTTTCCATAATTTGACCTGAACCATAACTTGAACTGAACATGAAGGAGTTAAAGGTGGAGGTGTATCCATCTTCATTAAAACCAAATGCACTTTGAGACTGGTCAAATAGCATGACTTTCTGAAAGTACTCCATGTCCAATTAACTATTGGGAAAGTACCACACCACATCATTGGTAGCTAGGATAAGCAGACCACCTACCTCTATTTACTGGAATCCCTTGCCATGTAGACCAGTATCTTAGTCCTGGGAGCTTTCAACTATCCTTCCATAGACTAGGGGACATACACAAGCAAAAACACACTCACTCAGAGGTTCCTGGACTTTGTTAATGCAAATGCTCTGGAGCAGATAGTCTACACCCCCATTTGGGGCTCTAATATTCTGGACATAGTACTCACCAACATGGAGGGTCACTGTATTTCCCCATGTGTGATGCCCTCCCTGGTTAGGTTAGACCATAAATTAGTCTCATTTGAAGTAACTGTTTGGAACTGACACCCTGACAGGAACAAAAATTATAAAAAAATTTATCAAAGCTAACTACAGCTAAGCGATGGTATAAAAAACTTGAGACCACCTGCAATTGCAGACATCAATGTTCACTATGCAGAAGTGTACGCAAATGCCCTTTACAAACACTTAAGTGACTGCATAGACTCTGCTGTACCTTACCAGATCAAAACCAGGTCTTTCCATAACAACAAGACACCATGGTGGACTTTAAGTATAAACAGATTATATAACAAGAGGAATAAACTTTTGTCCAAAAGCAAGGGGGATATCACTCAACAGAGGAAGAGTTCCATCCCAAGCCTAAACAAGAAAATCAGAAATCTTGTAAAGTCTGCTAAAGCAAATTACAAAACTAAAATCACATCCTTAGCCAAGGATAATCATAAGGCATTCTTTAACTATGTCCAAAGTCTAAAAGGGAATGCCAAGCTATGTGCCGAACTGGTTGTAGATGGGATCACTCATACTACACCAGAAGATATTGCCAACCTGCTAGCTGACAATTATAGCACAAACTTCACCCCTCTATCCCCACCTGCCATATCCCAAAGCACATCTGACACCAGCCCTCTGCCTAGTATCTCTAGAGAACAGGTCATATCTGCAGTCGCCAAGGTCAAAAACATGGCCGCAGTGGGACCAGATAATATCCCAGGTTGTTTACTAAACAATTTAATGCAAGACCTAATGGACCCACTTGGCATTCTCTTTAATCATAGCAGGAAAAATTATTATTTCCTTCAGAATGGAGAACAACAACAGTAATCCCCTGCACAAAGGGGGGCCATCAACTGACCCTGGCAACTACAAATCTAAAAGTCTAACCAGGCTTGTCTGCAAGGCCATGCAAAAAATTATCATTGACCTTATTAACAAGGACGTAGGCAACCTCTAAACTCTGGACCCAACTCAGTTTGGCTTTGTTAAAGGTAGATCATTCTTATTAAACCTGGTGGACTTCTTTGAGAATGTCACCAAAGCCACAGACAAAATCTCGACCTTATCAATGCTTTTGACACAATTCTCAACTCTGGAATCATAGAGAAACTCTACCAGATAGGGATTAACCCTTGCATTACTAGATGGATATCCAGTTGGCTCATCGACAGAACACACTCTGTCAAAATTGGTGACTTCACCTCCACCATTAGACCCGTCACCAGTGGAGTACCACAGGAGTCTGTGCTGGGCCTCTTACTGTTTGGCATCTATTTCTCAGAAGTCTAGGCCAAAATAGATGGCCTTCACCAAGTCAGCTGATGATCACAAACTGGGAACAATCATTGAGTCCTCCAGTGATGTCAACATATTACAAGAAGGGCTAACACAAACAAATTATTGGTACCAAAACCATGTTCTAAAACTAAATGCAAAAAAATGCATCATTATTCCCTTTGGCAACATGGAATTTCATACAAATTACAATATTGGCAGAACCCCTCTGAGTTCCAACCCAGTGCTGTGAGACTTGGGAACACAGGTTGATAGCAATCTGAACATTGACCACCAAGTTTTCACAGTGGTAAGCAAAGCCTTGTACACAGTGCACCTCATAAGCAAGGGTATAGCATCCAGGTCAAGGGATGTTATATCTCCAATGTACTCGCCCCTCATCAGACCACTAATAGAGTATAATGCACCCTTTTACATGTACCACACCAGACACCTGCAGCAGCTGGAGAGACTTCAGAGGTTTCTCACTAAGAAAATACAGGGGCTCCAAACCATGACCTATATGGACAGGCTGAAAGCTCAGTCACTTTACTCTGTATCTTATAGGCTGCTGAGAAGTGACTTGTGCATGGCCTGTTGGATAATCTCCAACCCTGCCCTAATAGAAATGCTGCACACCTGCAAGTCAAATGGCACAAGAACCACTCACTCTATGGATCTCAGCCAAACCTGTGACATTAACAAAGCATGCTGGAGACACACGTATGTCTCCCAGAGACTGCTGCTTCTCTGGAATAGACTTTTATTCATGCAAAACCCAGCTCCTTACTGACCCTATTCAAATGCAACATAGATAACTGGATGGGAGACAGCAAATTCACCCCTGTGGTGGCACCCATGCCCCTTATGGACAGGGGTAACTGGTGTTGATCAGAGACCTACCCTTTTCATAAATTTGTTCTGTGAACTACCCAAAAAGTACGAATGAGGATATTTGGGATTAACATGGCTAGGCTTGTAAAGGCTCTAGGGCCGCTAGCCTAGTAAGCTCCTATGACTTTATGACCCTGTGAAACTGTGGTCCTGTCTGCTTGAGTTGGTATTAGCTCATGTGGATATAAAGGATTTCTTGGCAGTTAATAAAATAGTGAAGGAAGTTTCCAGGTGCGCTGGGCAAATTTCACCTCGCCATATGAATATCACCTCAGTCTCCCTTGAAAAGATGCCATTGGCTTAATGTAAATAACCCAGTCAACAAAGTGTAAATAAACACATACATTATACCTACTGAGAAAAACATTGCCAGCAGATCTGAGATGTGTTGCTTTTCACCCTGATGTCTGATTCCCCTCATTACATTTGTGTGAAAGGTAGGCAAAGTACATTAATACTACTTAATCTTTAATAATGCTGTTTTGTACTGGAAGTACTATATTATAGCAAAAGTCAGACATATCTGCATAATGGCTTGGTCTGTGTGAAAAGTACAGCTAGCACTCTGAAAATCATGGAAGAGTCTAAAATATAGTCCCAGAGTCATCAAATGAGCTGTATGCAAGCATACAAGGACGGTTACTGTTGAGGTAAGGGCACACAGAGTGGAATACATATTGGGGAAAAATAATCTTAAGTTATGAATTTAAGACGTTGCTACCCTGACATCCTCAAGCACACTTGGAAATATAGTAACAAGTTAAGGTGTCATAGAATAGGTTGTAAACGGCATTGCCTGTCCCTTAGTATGGAATTAAGGTATATGTAGTTCTACTCATTCACATTTCATAGAAGTCTTTCAGTATCATAGGCTTCATTAAAATTACATGGCTATGGGGCTGCATTCATTTACTCATAATGGGCCAGTTTTGATTCTGTTTTCTATAATCAAGTGATGGAATTCTGATGACCAGGATGAATGAGTGACCATCTGTGTTAGCCTCATTTTTTTATTTGTTGCGGCCATTCCTCAAGTTGGTTTAGAAACATTGACCCTGTGTAGTGACTGGATGTTCAATGCTAGTAAATTATCAGAAGGACCTCTGGTCCTCTTGTCTGCTAAGAAATGTTGTATGGCAGCTATGACTTATCACTGCTTGCAGCAGATGAGGATAACAGCATATTTAGTCTTCTCTAAAATTAGTGATTATGGCAGGCTGGGGATAAGACTGATGAAGTCTGGACTGGTGAGTTTTCGACTGGTCATCACATAATCTTTAACTTCAGTAAAGCTTTATTATTCAAGGAGTGGTTGCTTTTTTTTTTAATTTACAGCAATAGAGAGAGTGAAACCATCACCAGCTGATGTGACATGAATTACCGTAATCAGTGTCCTGTTCTTAGAAATTTGTAGAGGAGCATTGCTCCCATATGGTGACCATGAGCACCAGTTTATACAGACTTTTAAAAGAGAAATGCAACAGGATATTGTATTTATTATAACAGCTTCCTTATGCATATCATTTGCCAGAACAAGATCAATAATCCATGTAGTTAGCCCCACTGGAGATGATAGCTCTTCGCACATCCATTCCGTCATCTTCTCCCCATTTTCCTGCTGCTTCAATGCCATTTTGAGTATACCTTGTTTGCCTCCATCACCTACTATACATCTTTAACTGCGGTGGTGCTGCGGTAGCGTTGTCGCCTTACAGTAAGACGCTGTCCTGTTCGATTCTCAACTAGAGCGTCTTCTGTGTGGAGACATGCGTGAATAGGCATACCTTCGCTGAAGGTTGTGCATCAGAGCTGGCAACTCGGCAAGTAAAAATCTACTGCCAATCATTAGTGGACCGGAGTTCCGCTGTGGCAACCCCTAACCGGGAAAAGCCGAAAAGCACAACAACAACCTACTATACATCTTTACACTTATCCATCTCCCATGCAGTGAGAAAATAATGCATCATGGCCATAATGTATTTTAATATTTCTTCCATTTGAGAGTACAATATTCTACCCCATCCCAAAGTCTAGCATTCTTCCTCTGCTTTATCTCTTCACATTTGTGAAGTTGCCACTGAGACTGATGTTATATTCTTCTCTTATAGATCCAGATAGTGCATTCCCAAATTGCAGAGACTATTTTTCATGTTTGTCCCGCAAACAACCTTTTCGTCATCATAGGTATTTTTGCCCTTGTTCTGCCAGTTCTGTGTCCTTGTTCAAAATGGGAAAAGCATTACTTCCCTGTTTCATTTTCACTTGATGTGAAAAGAGAATATCATGGGGTATGGACAAATACTCCTGACAGTAGGTTCTTATGACTTTGGCACTGTGACTGCACTTCATTGTAACCTCGGTAATACAAGCTGCCATATCACTTCTTCCTCTAGCCCTCCTTCAGAAGCCCATTCTCAGTACAGTAATGGTTTCCTGAAATATATGCACGCATCCTACATTTGAGACTCTGGAGCCACTTTAGTTTCCTCTGTCAGTTTCTGTAAGGTAGGATCTAAATGTTCTGCCTCTTTTAACTCTCTTTGTGATCTTCCCAGATACCTTCAAAGAGAAGTTTGGTATATTTATTTAGTCTTGGCGTATATTTAAATTTTCTGCTACCAAACATCTCTATACCTGAAATAATCCTTTTTAGAAGATGTCTAGTGCTATTTGATGGTTCTGTATCTTATTTAAGCTTGCTGCAATGACCTAGCTCTCTCACTGATATAGTCACATCATCAGACTTTGAGAAAAGTGTGGATACTGGCTGGCTATACCTCATTCTGCCCACCCAGTATCCCTGCCTCCATACCTAGGTGTGTGAAATTGCATGTACACATGGTAGTGTATTACCAAATCCATTTCTTATTAAAACTTCTGCTAGTACATCACAAAACACTTTATCATCAGATAGCACAGAAGTTTGAGACTGCAAGGTGTTAATGGGCTGTATACTGTAAGCCAGGCTACAGGGTTTCATTTCTTGCACCTCTATTTAACTAATGTGTGACTCTGAGCCAGTTTTAACCAAACAGTGTTCCTGGGTCACACCTGAAAACGGACAGTTTTGTCAGTGAACTTACTTGGTAAATTAATGAATGAAATAAAATAAAATAAAAATATTGACCATTTAATAAAAAGATGTACCACCAATTGCTGGGCATGTAACACTGTTCTGTAATAACTATAGGCTTAATAATAATCATGTATGATGCAGTAGCCTACTTAACAATTGCTGCTTTACTATATACCAGGCTAGGCTACAGACCATTGTAATAATCTGGAGTAGCTTAACTTTCAAGCCAACCAAGGCCTAGAATGTTGATTGACATTTCTGTTAGCTCCTTCTTGCCACTTTGTCCCTTAATCTGTGTCTGTGGACACTTGGATGGTACATGGCCCATTTGGTTGCACCAAAAACACTTAACTGCAAGACTCTGGCATGGACTGAATCATCCTTTGCCTGTGGACTCTGTTGTGCTGATTTATACTGTCCCTGTGGGCTGTCTTACACATGTGTGTAGTACTACGCAAATCACTCAGGTGCAGAAGTGCCTTGCTAGGAAAATAGCAGTATTCTTTTTATCCATTTCCTCCAGAATATTGGACTTCCAGCCTGTAAATTAGATTATCATGTTGTTGTTGTCTTTTGGCTTTTCCCGGTTAGGGGTCGCCACAGCAGAACTCCTGTCCGCTAATGATCGGTAGTAGATTTTCATGGTGCCGAGTTGCCAGCTCGATGCCCAAGTTTCAACGAAGGCACGCCCATTCACACATGTCTTTTGGAACACCACTCGACCCATGGGGAGGACATGCAGACTTCACACAGAAGGCACTCCCCGAACACTAGTTGAGAATTGAACAGGAGAACCTTTTGCTGTGAGGCAACAACGCTAGATTATCATATGATAACAAAAAAGTACTGAATATTTGTTGCTTTATCATAATGGCTTCCAGCATTTCAAAAGTAGTAATTTAATATATACTCTGTAATTTATGGGCTAAAGAGCTTAGCTCTGATATGATCTCACTGACATTGTGTTCTCCTTTTCTCTATGTTCTCATAACTGATTTCTACATCCTGAATTATGTGCATAAAACATTCAAATAAACTGTTTTATAACTTTTAAATGGTCTTAGCAGTCATCATAATGCATTTTACTTAAGGTATCCACAGCCTTGCCTGAAAGTAGAGCAGTCATAAACCTCACCAGTTAACCATAGTCAGTTTGGTGCTATGTACATAATATTCAAGTGTCCAAATAAAACTATCTAAGTCATCCCCTAAGCAGTTTAATACTGACTTTGGCTTCTAGAACTGGATTTTCACTCCAGCAGCTCACATCCATTTGGTTGAACAGCTCCTATTCATGCAGTCACTTTGTTTTCCCTGTTCTTCATCATTGCCAGTTCATGCATATATTTTCTTTGCTTCCCTCTGGCTTCATGCTGACTCTTCATTTCCACTTCTGTGGTTTTGTGTGGTCTCATTGTCTCTGCTATTCCAGTTTCCTTGTGTTTTATCTCCAGCACTATTCTATTTAGTTCAATCTACAATTTAAGATCATCTCAGGGCATTAGGTGACTCCTTTTTTGCATGGCGCACACCTAAAGCCTAATAAATAAATAATTGTGCAATGTCCACTGCTGTATACTTATCTTGTGGATGCAAGGAAGCACACACATTTTAGTGACAAAACTATTTTGCAGGCTATGCAAGTCCAGTATACAATATATCCTCACTTCTACAAAAAGTTAATATGACAACACTGGCCTAAATTCCCATCTAATGCTGCTAATTAATATGTGTCAGTGAAGGTTTTATAATCCACACTGCCAGTGCCAAGTAATATGTGATAGTCAGGGGCTGCAGTTTCATGAGCCACATCACTGACATTCAAATAACATCTGGTGGGTAACTGGCTTTAACATTATATTCCACATGCATACCGCTTTCTCAGGTTATTACCAACATCTGCTACATCCACACTTCTCATCTGTTCAGATTTTCGCAGAATGTGCAGATTTTTGCCTCATACTTTTGGTCTGTTCCTCATAAAATGTGTGGTTTTCTGAATTTTTGTGCCAAATCAGTGAGGGTTGAATTCACTAAATAATGACAGGCATTTGAATTTCAGACTTTATATCTTTCAGAAAAAATGCCAATTCTTGCTAGGTTTCTGATAGCTATATTTAAAATCTTTCTGTATTTTGGGGCTTTGTACCCCTGTTTTTTTTTTTTTTTTTTTTTTTTTTTTTTTTTTGCTGAGAGGTATGGCAACATCCAAACAAACTTTACAGTGAATGGTTATAGAGAAGATTTATAATTAGTAGCTTCCCAGGACTTAACCCACCTAGCTGTTAGTCCAGTGCCTTCCAGTGTTTTCTTAGAAGCAGTAACATGACCAAAGTAATTTTGTATACACTACTGCTCCCTCTCAAACAGATACACACACACACACACACACACACACACACACACACACACACACACACACACACACACACACACACACGCACACACACACATGCACATGCAATATTTCTTACAGGGGTATAATTATGTCTTTCTAGTGCAGGTATCCCTCTCCTTGTCTTTAGTGTAACACTACCTCCAGCTAGTCTAGTCTAGCACATTAATAACATGATTGTTGCTCACTCTTGAAAAAGAGTCAACCATAATATAATCACAGGTTAGCTGTAGCTTAAGTAGTCACAACTTGCATGTTGGGTATCAACAGCTAATATATCACCAAGTTCAAAGATTAACATGATATACTAAGAAATAAGCCACTGGGCACAGGCTGTTGAAATTGAATAAAACTCCTTAAACTCCTTACTTGATATAAATAGTGCTAAGAAAACTAAGTATATAATACATACTTACACATGTAAATAATAAAAAAACTTTAACAGATAGATGGCATATAAAACAGAATAAAACTATTTTAATCATGAACTACCACACGTTGAAGGCTTACTTCATTCTAATTAAGTCTAAATGTTAAAACATGTAGCAGATGAGGAAAACTGATAAGCGATGCATCCCAGACATTAGCTCTCAGTCCAAAATGGTCCTCCAAGAGCACTTCAGAAGGTCATGTTCACAAGGGAGGATGGCATAATGGTTAAGGTGTTTACCTTACAGACACAAGGTGCAGGGTTTGATTCTCACATGGGGTAATTGGCTAGGCTTGAAATGGCCTGCAAGGGTAGTTAGCCTAGTATGAACCTATGAACATACCCTATGAAATACTCATAACAATGAAATGAACATGCTTGGATACCATAATTGTTCACAAGACAGAACTAACAAATGATCTGTAGGTTTCCTAGCAAAATACCACCCATTTTTTTTTTCCTCCATGAAGTTCAAATGTTCTTAAAATTCCAAAGTTCTCCATTATGTCCATTTCAAGAATATAATTTACGTGTCCTTTTCTCAGAGTCTTAATGTTATTCCAACTCTTCATGCATGATTGCCTATTCCCTCAAAGCCTTCATCTACCACCTATTACTATTACTAACCTGCTGCTAAACCTCTAAACTCTACAGGTACACAGCTTATCAAAACACCTTATTTTCTAATTACCTGGGAAACAGCTGGAAACAGCTGCCTCTCATGCGTAGAAGTTATAGAAATGTACTCATAAAGAAGGTCTCATCTTATTATATATGGCCATTACCAACTCTGTATGCTACACAGGCCTTACCTAATCAATATATACTGCTCAGACAAGCTCCTCGTGGTTCTGCAGAGTGGTCCTAGCAGCAGGGAACTTAGAAAAGCGACTACTTTCTGGATTTAAGTATATTTGCTTTTTTTTCACTTGGAATAGCTTCTGTAGCTTACCCTGAACTAGCTTGAACTGTTTTTTTAACTGTTTACTGCATTATTTTAAAATCTGCACTTAAAGTTACATTTTAGTCGAATTTGATCGAAAGTTTGTTTGTTTGTTTGCTTAATTTCACTGTGGAGGCTGCCCACTAAAGTGTGCTAGCCTGTGTAACTAATTTATCACTGTCTCTGCATTTTCTGTGTGTTTCTACCAAAAAAACAAAAAAAATAATCCTTGTTTTCCAGCCTCTCCTTGACTAGTTTAGACCAGTTTACAGGCATTGCTGTATTCTGGGCTGTGGTGTAGTTCCTGTGTTGTCCATTACCTTACTTGGATAGAAGGAAGTTTCTTTGCTCACCAGTGGGAGTGGGGAGCCTTGAGCAGCCTACCTGTCCCTGTAGGAAGTGACCTCAGCACAAGAAGCTGTAGTAATTGGTTGTTTTGGACCATTTCTAGCTCTTTTGTAGTTCACTGTTTAAAATCCACCTCTGGGCGTTTTTTCTGGCTATACTGCTCAGACAAGCTCCTCGTGGTTCTGCAGAGTGGTCCTAGCAGCAGGGAACTCAGAAAAGTGACTACTTTCTGGATTTAAGTATATTTGCTTTTTTTTTCACTTGGAATAGCTTCTGTAGCTTACCCTGAACTAGCTTGAACTGTTTTTTAACTGTTTACTGCATTATTTTAAAATCTGCACTTAAAGTTACATTTTAGTCGAATTTGATCGAAAGTTTGTTTGTTTGTTTGCTTAATTTAACTGTGGAGGCTGCCCATTAAAGTGTGCTAGCCTGTGTAACTAATTTATCACTGTCTCTGCATTTTCTGTGTGTTTCTACCAAAAAAACAAAAAAAAACAAAAAAATAATCCTTGTTTTCCCGCCTCTCCTCGACTAGTTTAGACCAGTTTATAGGCATTGCTGTATTCTGGGCTGTGGTGTAGTTCCTGTGTTGTCCATTACCTTACTTGGATAGAAGGAAGTTTCTTTGCTCACCAGTGGGAGTGGGGAGCCTTGAGCAGCCCACCTGTCCCTGTAGGAAGTGACCTCAGCACAAGAAGCTGTAGTAATTGGTTGTTTTGGACCATTTCGAGCTCTTTTGTAGTTCACTGTTTAAAATCCGCCTCTGGTTGTTTTTTTCTGGCTATACTGCTCAGACAAGCTCCTCGTGGTTCTGCAGAGTGGTCCTAGCAGCAGGGAACTCAGAAAAGCGACTACTTTCTGGATTTAAGTATATTTGCTTTTTTTTCACTTGGAATAGCTTCTGTAGCTTACCCTGAACTAGCTTGAACTGTTTTTCAACTGTTTACTGCATTATTTTAAAATCTGCACTTAAAGTTACATTTTAGTCGAATTTGATTGAAAGTTTGTTAGTTTGTTTGCTTAATTTAACTGTGGAGGCTGCCCACTAAAGTGTGCTAGCATGTGTAACTAATTTATCACTGTCTCTGCATTTTCTGTGTGTTTTTACCAAAAAAACAAAAAAACAAAAAAATAATCCTTATTTTCCCGCCTCTCCTCAACTAGTTTAGACCAGTTTACAGGCATTGCTGTATTCTGGGCTGTGGTGTAGTTCCTGTGTTGTCCATTACCTTACTTGGATAGAAGGAAGTTTTTTTGCTCACCAGTGGGAGTGGGGAGCCTTGAGCAGCCTACCTGTCCCTGTAGGAAGTGACCTCAGCACAAGAAGCTGTAATAATTGGTTGTTTTGGACCATTTCTAGCTCTTTTGTAGTTCACTATTTAAAATCCGCATTTGCACGGCTTTGCACGGTTGTGCGCATAGCGCAGCGCCAGTTAAACAAGGTTAAACTTTTTCTGGCTCCGCCAAGTCTGCTCTTCAAATTTTCCCTTAAGGAAGCTCTACTCTTAGTATAACCAGACTACTTACTATATTATAAGCCTAGCACTTGTTCTCAATACTTCTCTACTAAGTAAGCACTCTCGTACTAAGTAAAGCACTACATCTACTTACCACCCCTGTGAATATCCACTTCCCTTAAAGGTACAGCACTCCCTTATACTGTTCTAGCATGTCGAGTGGTAGATTACTGGCGTCGTCTCCAGTTCAGCTGGTCAATCTGGGTATCTTGAGACAATGCTACAATTGTCTCATGTACACAGACAACCCTCTCCTCCTCTCAACAAACACAAATCCATGTGAGAGATGCAACTATATAGCCAAACTGGAGGCTGAACTATCTCAACTCAGGGCTGGCATGACCAGACAGGAGGAGATGGCAACCATACACACAACAATCCCAGTCCCACATAGACCTACCACAGCTGCAAACCAAACACATAAAAACACAAAGACATACTCGGAGGCTCTAATAAAAAACTTACCAAAACAACAGAGGCTCCCAAAGCAGACACCCAAAAATCCACCACCTCAAAACAAAACACATGCAACACATACTTCAATAAATCAGTGTGTCAACCAATCACAGCCCTTAAGGCCAAACACCTTGCCTGATACACTAGTAATAGGTGACTCTATTGTCAGACACACTGATGTCCCGCTGACCAGGCTGAACAAGGAGAAGGTGACTGTGAGCTGTCTATCGGGAGCTAGGATCCGCCACATAACACACTCACTCAAGTCACACCAAAGCAAGTACAAATATGACTCCGTCATTGTCCATGCTGGTGTGAATGACCTGAGACGTACCTCCCTGGACTACATGAAAAGAGACATAGAGGAGCTCTTCGATTATGTAGCCCAGGCTGGTATGACCCTGACCCTGAGCAGCATCTTGCCTTCACCAAGAATGATACCACAATACAAAGACAAGATGATCAGCTTTAACAATTGGCTCAAGTACTGGTGTCATTCTAAGGGGATCCAATGTCTGCCTGCCTGGGATGACATGTTGGACAAGCCACGCTGCTTTGCAAGGGATGGCTTACACCTGTCACCACTGGGCTTCCGGATATTGGCTAAGGCTCTTGCCACCCCCATAGTGCCTTTTTTAGGCAAGGCTCAAAAGACAAACCCACCTCCTTAGAAAACAATAATGGAAAAAAACTAAGGGTAATGCTGCTCAATGCCAGAAGTCTAAATCTCAAGATGCAGGCACTTGATGCACTCCTCAGCATGGAGAACATCGACGTCTGTGCAGTAACTGAAACCTGGCTCAAGGCTCCTGAGAGCACCCCAGCGCTACCAGGCTATACCTCGTATCATGCTTTTCGGCCCCAAAACCCAGGCCGAACCACAAAGGGAGGGGGAGTGTCCATATTTATCAAGGACACCCACACCTCCAGGTTAGTAGCAACACATGAAGCATCAGAGACCATACAGGTGCAACTAACCATAGGCAAAACTGCTATACAACTGGTAGCATGTTACAGACCACCCTCCCAATCTCAAGAACTCCACTCAGCCTTCCTGAAGACATTGGAGGATATGAATGTATCACAAAATACCATCATACTGGGAGACTTCAACTACCCAAACATAGATTGGGTACATTATTCTAGCCCTAATACCCTAGCCCAAAGGTTCCTGGAATTCATAAATTCAAATGCACTGGAACAATTAGTCACCTCTCCCACTAGGGAGATAATATACTAGACCTGATCATCACAAACATGGGGACAAAATGCTCCACACCGAAGTATACCCCTCACTAGTGAGATCTGACCACAAACTAATCACCCTGGATATACATATCCCACCTCCACCCCAGCACAAAAGACCACAGTGAAAAACTTCTCAAAAGCAGACTTCACTCTTCTTAAGACTGAGATGGTATCCTTTAAGCCCACTGTGCCAGTGGATACCACATCCCACAATGCTGAATCCTTCACAAATGCTTTCTATGGACATCTCCAAGAATGCATGGATCATGCAATCCCAAACAAATCCAAGTCCCTCTCCACCAAAGGTAAGCATCCTGTCTGGTGGACCTCAGCCATAAACAAATTGTATAACAAAAGAAGGAAGCTACTGCACGTCAGAGCAAAATCCCATGAAGGGAAGACATCTCTGATCAACATTAGCAGAAAACTACATTCTCTCATAAAAACATCCAAGGCCAACTTTGAGAGAAAAATCGCTAAGGACACTAAAGATAACCACAAAGCCTTGTTCAGCTATGTTAGAAACCTGGGCGGAAACCCTCAGATATGCTCAGAGTTGGTTCACAACAATAAAAGATACACTGAACCCACAGATATTGCCAACATTCTGGCTGACAGGTTCAGTGCAAATTTCTCCCCTCCTTCACCCCCAAAAGAAGAAATACTTATCCCAGCTGAATGTAATCTCCCTGTCATCTCAGATGTCCAAGTGAGAACCACCCTAAACAAAGCAAAAAACACAGCATCAATGGGACCTGACGGTATCCCGGGTTGCGTGCTACGTGAACTCCAAGAGGAGCTAAACCCACACATAAAAATGCTATTTAACCTTAGCCTTACTTCTGGATATGTACCTGAACACTGGCGTACAGCAACAGTGGGCCCACTCCACAAGGGGGGTGCCTCTACAGACCCTGGAAACTACCGCCCCATAAGCTTAACCAGCCTGGTCTGCAAAGCTATGGAAAGAATCATTATGGAACTCATAAACAGAGACATAGAAGACCTACAGACACTTGACCCCACCCAGTTCAGCTTTGTAAAGGGCAGATCCTGCCTTTTAAACCTGGTTGACTTTTTTGAAACAGTCACTAGAGCCATTGACGAGGGCAAAGCAGTCCATACAGCATACCTGGACTTGGCTAAGGCCTTCGACACAATACCCCACTCAGGCATCCTAGATAAGCTCAACAGCTTAAAAGTAAACCCTTATGTCACTAGATGGGTTGCAAACTGGCTAAAGGACAGAACCCATAAAGTTAAAATCGCTGGAGCAATGTCAGACTCAAAGCCAGTCACAAGTGGTGTCCCACAGGGATCTGTCCTGGGACCCCTCTTATTCGGCATTTATTTCTCAGATGTTAAAGCAAACACGGGAGGGCTGTGGCTGACAAAGTTCGCAGATGACTGCAAACTAGGCGCCATAGTCGATACACCAGCAGACACACACATCCTACAAAAAGGCCTCACAGAAACAGACAACTGGTGCCGGAGTCACGGCCTTAAACTAAATGCCAAAAAATGTATAGTCATTCCCTTTGGGAAAAACAAAGTACCCACAAATTATCACATAGACAGCAACCCACTGAGTACGGAAAAAGTAATCAGAGACCTAGGGACCCAAGTCGACAGCGACCTCTCATTTGATACCCACATTGCCAAAGTGGTTAGAAAAACATTCTACCTTGCACACCTCATCATGAAGGGATTCACATCCAGATCCAAGGATGTCATTGTACCCCTATATTCCTCCCTCATCAGACCCATGATTGAGTACAATGCCCCATTTGGTATGTACCTCACCCGACATTTGCAACAACTGGAGAGACCACAAAAGTACCTCACCAAGAGGATCAAGGGTCTCCAACATATGTCTTATTCTGCCAGACTAAAGAAACTTCAGCTCTATTCAGTAGCATACCGCCTGCTCAGAGGAGATCTCTGCCTGATGTACAAGGCCATGTCCAATCAGGATCTGATGGACATGCTCCACCTCAAAAAAACTAAATCCATCAGGACCACGACAGCTAAAGACTTAAACCTCGGCACAAGTATGAATAGGACATGCTGGAGGGATAGATTCATAACCTAGAGGCTTCCCATGCTTTGGAACAAGATCCCAGTTCGTATTAGGCAGAGCCCCTCACTGACTCTCTTCAAGAGAAATCTTGATGAGTGGATGGGAGATCGTAAGCTTACCCCAGGGGTCACATCTGTGTCACTGCTAGACAGGGGCACAGTATTCTAAATTTATTCTGTACATTTTTGTACCATTTCATGGGGTGGCAAAAGCCACATCACTATGGCTAGGCTTACAAATGCCCCAGGGCAGATAACCTAGTACTATACTATGAAACTATGAAATTAATATATATATGCAATTGTGATAGTAATGTATGTGTTCCATACATTTGTTTTTGGCTGTTGCTTATATGAATTACAAACTATTAAAAATTTGGGGCTGGGTATTTTATGCAATAAAATACCTACAAATCTGCACTGCTTTTGAAATGTTGTAGATCTGGATCCAATGCTACAACATACCTATATTATGCTTTTCAGTTGAACATTGTACTATACTTCAGGTTTGCCTTCTACTCACTGAGTTCTAAGTTAATGAAAATTTGAATTGCGGATATTGATTCATGGATTTTCAGCTAAGCAATTCTTTTTTTCTATACAGAATCACTGTTGGTACAATTTCTCTCTCTTTGTGTTTAAAGTAGTAAGTCTGTGTGTGGTAGTTTCTCGTTTCTCCACAGGTGAGCTTCCATACAGTTAATATATTTAAGTAAGTCTGTGTGTATGTGTGTGTGTGTGTGTGTGTGTGTGTGTGTGTGTGTGTGTGTGTGTGTGTGTGTGTGTGCGTGTGTGTGTGTGTGTGTGTGTGTGTGTGTGTGTGTGCACATGTGGGGCTTGCACTATGAAGACAGTTCTTACTTATGTATTTCTCCATTGTGTGGAAACTTTGACCATTTTTCTGCCACAGGTGAAGCTTCAAGCAGTAGTTAATGAGGGAGACATAGTACTAGCAATACATCATTGTTATTTGCGCTGTTCTCCCCTGGCCTTAACAGAATGTGGGTCGCAACTCTCAACCTAAGAGAAAGCTATTTAAAACAATATAATTAAAATGCTTCATGTGAATGCACAATTTGAAACCTGTAAGTGAGACCTTAATTTCCATAATGTTCTCCTATATGTAGGGAAATAAAAGCCTCATGGAAGTAAAGGCAGACTACACAACCTGTGTTGCATTTGTCCACTGCTGTTGCCATGAAGTCACAGAACAGGATAAGGCTGATTTCAAAGAACTCTTCATCATAAAGCCAGTGCTGGATTCTTCCCTCATAATTCCTTTCTTTTAAGAAGTTGAGTACACTCCCATTCTGGATATTTTCCTTGGAATTGCCAAAATGTGTATTAGGCTAAAACTTATTTTCTGGTCCTGTATATTCCTTTGTCTTCCATATGAGCTGGCACAACACTGGCTTACCTTAAAGCTCATGGGTTTATCCTTTCCTTATACATTCATTGAATCGAATCATGAGGGAGCCCACTAGACCTCTACCTACACATTGATATTTCATGAATTTCCTGTATCCTTCCTTCACTTGGTGTCCTCATATTTTATATACTGTATCCCACTTTCCTGTGGTTTATTGGCTTTCCTGATCATTAGTATTTCTCATCCCACACTGGAATCATTCTCTAATTCTCTTAGGTGAATGTTGAAAGAACATTTCACAAATCATGTCTGCTCCTATGTTCCCATCTAACCTTTACTTTCATGTATGGTTCATCTATTTCCCCTTCTGGCTGTTTTCTTTTTTCCCTTTTTAGTTTACTATCACAATACCCTTCCCACTTCTGTTTGGCACTGCTGTTTCTGATAATCATTATATCTTCTATTCATTAATCCCCTATAGTTCAGACCCTTATTCTTCATTGTTTTTACATTTAATGAATATTAATAGTTTTCCATAGCTCAGTTATACTCCTAGTATTTTTGTTATTCTCATAATCTTGTCCTACTTGTTTCACATTTCTTCTCATTTGCAGATCCCTTTAGTCTGTACCCTCACTTCTGTGTCCTTGGTTTTAGTTCCCACCCATATTGTTAACCACACTATGTCAAGTAGACTGTTTGCAAGCAGTCATCACTTATATCACGTCTATATCTTCTGGCCTGCATAATACCTTATTCCTAATGCACCATTTCCTTGTAAACTCATTGATTGGTATTAACTTGTCTCCTTCATGTCCATCCTTCATCATCCTCTTCTTTCTTCTTCTTTATTTCCTGTTAATTTGCACTATCTCCCTTCTCTTTCCCATATTTCTACCTCTTACTATTTCTCGCGTATATTTTTTTCTAAGATATATGCTCTGTTTTCTAAGTTTACATGCCCCAGTCTAGCAAACTATTATCCCAGGCCTCCAGTGCAGCTACTACATTCACCACTGTTGCTGATTTCACTACTAATAGATCTAAACTTGCCCCCTCACAAATTCCTAGCATTATTTAAATACTACCTGTCTACTTCTCTTTTGCTACTTTCTACTGTCCTAGTTTATCCCTATAATTATTCTTAATTTATCCCTGTTCTGGATTTACTCCCACTTTTCCACTTTTTTTTTTTTTTTTAACTTGCCTTTTTCCCATTTGATGTGACAAGTGTCAGTGGCTCAACAGGAAAAAAAAATGGCATGTGCTGCTATTATATCAGACGTCTGTGGTTTCTGTTCCCATGCCAGGTGATTGAAATAATTTTCAAATTGCTGATAATGCAGAGAAATATTAGGGCATGCTGCACTCCTTAATATGCCGTCCTTCAGATGAAATATTAAATTGAGATCTCATCTGCTTGAGATGGAGGTAGATCAGGCAAATATAAAAAATCCTATGACAACTGTTGAAAAAAGTTGGGGTTACTTATTATTACACAAATAAAATTCATCATAACATATTTACAAATTCACATATTTACATATTTACACATTTATCGTACATATCGCTTAGAATAACAGTTATATCCCACCCACTCTTGTAACCCCAAGCAATCATTTTGTTTTCTTTAAAATATCTGCTAAATTCTAGTACTTTTTAAGCAAAACTGTTTACTCTTACATTCCAAATTTTCCATATTATCCAAAACACACACACACACACACACACACACACACACACACACACATATATATATATATATATATATATATATATATATATATATATATATAGATGGGGTAATTCAATAAACCCTACACAGAGTGATTCTCCATGTAGGAATAATGTTGTGGCCCATACACGGAATATGGCCGCCGAATGCAAATCACCTCATCTGCTGGTGAAAACCATGCAAATGAGGTGATTTTCTGATTCAGGAAGCAGAAAGGCATCTGTGTAGGTGTCGTGTCTCTAGGAAAAATGTACGTGGTTACAAACCGTGTACCAGACTATAAAATTTAAACAGGCCCCGGGATTCATGAACCTTGCGCCAGGCGCACGTATGGCGTAGGCGCCACAATGCCAGACATGGCCGCCGAGCGATTCAGGTACGATCCAAAGCCACGTGCATCAGCGGCGTACGCCGGAGTTGCGCCGCCTCCGGCGTAGGTATGTTAAATACCCCATGTGCGGTGTTGCACCATGCAAATGAAGGCAAGTAGCGATTCAGGAAGTGGCGCAGGCGTAGCATAACACAACGGCAATGTAAACCAAAAAAAAACGGTTTACACATATCCAAACATGACATAGGAGTAACGGAAGGCTGCCAACGTCAGGTGTCATAGTGGTGCAACATGGTAATGTGGAAAGAAACCGAGAATGTCAAAAGAAAACATGCAGAAAATGTAAATAATGACATAAATGTTATGTACGCAAAAACCACAGCAGAGTCCCAGGACATGTCCGCGGAAGGTGAGGAACACTGAAGTAATATGACAATGCCATAAAAGAGCAGTATAAGACACATCAGCATCACAGCCACAATACACCATAGTATGAATGGAAAGCCACAACCACAGCGCAAGGGTTGTCAAGGAGTGGCGGCGGTGTCTGGCGCCGTAACCATGTATTAGTAGTCAATGCCATGCAAATGAGGCAGATAATACTGAATCGCAAAACACCCGCCGGCGTAAGGCTGCACCAAACGGCGCAGCGGTAATACACTGAGGAGTGGCCTACAGGGAATAGCTGTCAATCGCAGAGGGGTGTGACACTGTAGGAGGAAGCACATTGGAGGCCAGCGAACCTGAGCTGTACAATGCACATCACAGCATCAGGACCGGCATGTGAGGAAAGAGATTTGCTGAGAGTACACAATGCGCGAACAGATGCATGTGCACGAGGATGACTATGTTCCCCAAACCAGTCATGTGACGGCCACCCCGTCAACAACCATGAATACAGGAAGGTGATGCGGAGAATATGAGGAAATGCAGAAGCAGTGTAATTGGAGTCGTAATGAGCAATTAACAGCAATCAACTCACGAAGGGCAATCGGTGCCAGCTGACAACTCTGCATGCAGAAACGTGCAAAACGGGAAAGGGGATGCATATGAATGCAAAGAAAGTAGTGGATGTTGCAGAAATGCAAAGAGCGAAGAACCGATACAGCACAGCCAAGGAGAGAGTTAGCATAACAGTGGCAGCACACAAAATGCATGATATGCCATGTGGCTGCAGGATGCACTCCCGTAAATAGTAGGTGCAACGTGCAGAAACAGTAAAGTAAGGTGTAAAGCTAAACCAATGCAGGCAAGTGTAATGTAACACCAAAGGCAACAGCATTGCAGTGCCAACGGTAAAACACGGAAGATAACCCACAGATACGGCAGCAGAGACACACCCAATGACATCACTGGGTGTACAGCACAACACTATAAAGTGGGAATGCACACAACAGACAGCGTGATTTCCCAAACGCTGTGCCTTACGGTGTAAACACACGGGGAACTTTTAAAATGTATATGTTGGGTGCTGCCGTGGCCGTGATGTATCGGCATGTGGCAGAGACAGACGGAGTTGCGGAGGAGGGTGCCGACAACTACCGGAGGCCTCAGAGGAGAAGGAGAGTGTTCAGACCAAGGGTGACCTACCAGGGGCTGCAAGACCTGGAGATAGTAGAGCGTTACAGGGTGGACAGGGACACGTTACAGCAAATAGTGGAGCTGTGCTGGCCAAGTCTGAGAACAAGAGACAACAGAGGGGAGCCCATCCCAGTGGACACAAAGGTATGTGTAAGCCTGCGAATACTGGCAACAGGTACCTTTCAAAGGCCAACCGGGGATATAATGGGCATCTCACAGGCATCAGCATCCAGGGTACTACACCAGTTTCTGGATGCCATGTTACGACATGCCCATGAGTACATATACTTCCCCAGATCTCAGGAGGAGTTGGCTAGCAATATGCACCACTTCCATCATGTGGCACAATACCCGGAGGTACTGGGTGTGATAGACTGTACGCACATAGAAATCAAGTCACCACCCAGTGAGCAGGGTAGACGCTACATAAACCGCAAGGGATACCCCTCCATCAATTGCCAGGTCGTGTGCAATGCGCAGGGCATTATCATGGATGTGTGTGCTGGCAGCCCTGGAAGCTACCACGACTCCCATATCTGGCATGCCTCACAGCTGTATCAGGCATTCACCAGGGGGAACATCACACAAGGTCACCTTGTGGGGGATGCTGGCTACGCATTTCAGCCGTGGATGATGACACCCATCAGAAATGCACACACACACATGCAAGAACGCCATAATGAGGCACACGCACAGACCAGAATAATCATAGAGCGTGTGTTTGGGATGTTGAAATCACGGTTCCGGTGCTTGGATACATCCGGTGGAGCCTTGCAGTACTCTCCAGGCACAAGTGCCCACATATTCATAGTATGTGCTATGCTACATAATATGATCCTGCGGAAACAGCTGCTGCAGGGACATAATGGTGTAGGGCCACCAAGCCCGCCACAACTGCCAAGGCAAGCACAGGCACAGGGCGTCCAGTGCCATGAACACACTGTGCCAGCCCCAGTAGGCAGACGGAGGCGTACCCAATATGCCTATGCCTTGGCAAAGAGGGAACGTATAGCACATACTCTGACAGCGTAGGCCCCATGGACTGACACCTCCCTACCTGCACACACAGTGAAATGGACGGCACACAAACATGTCCGCCCGTAATGTGTACCGTATGGGCGGTCACATGTGTGACTCCAACATAGGTAGCACCCAAACACTGCACAACCCACAGCCAGTGGAGCATGGAACGGCAACAACTCAACCACACGTGGGTCCGACAGCAGACGGCGTAGCCGTATGCTGCCACGTTTGGCGCAAGGTGTCTACATATGTACATATGTGCATACACACATATGGAGATAGATATCATTACACACGTAGAAATATATGTACACATACACAGATATAAAGTACAACAAGTTAAACAGGGAATCACAGGGATGCAAGGTCACAGAGAAGTAAGACGCGAACTCTCAACATAGTAAACATACTGAACGACAACCCGACTATCCGGAAGGGTGGACAGAGCAGGGAACGCCACCCACGGAAAGGTCAACTCACCTAAATGCATATTCGCCATTCGGGATGATCGCCAGGCCACGATACAGTAACAGGATATGTGCGTGTAATATTCCTAGGATATGAGGGCGGAGGTAGACACTGCCGCCGGTGATGTGGTCAACGTAGGTACTGTGTGCAACTGTCCCTGCGAAAGCGGAAGTATGTGTATGTGTGAGGTGAGGGTGTCGTGTGTTCCGCTGTGCCACTGTAATGTGTGTGACACTGTAAAATGTGTATGTAGGTGTCATGTGACAGGCGGAGTGGAATAACATGTGTAGGCATACAGTATAGGAACCACAGGTGTATGTATAGCAGTACCCACAAAGTAGTACTGAGAGCTACTCACTGGCTAGGCGCGTGGCGACGTAAAACGATGCAAAGCGAAAATGTCCCAGAATCTACCACAGGAGTATAGCCAACATGAGATGCAAAGGATGCATGTACAAACCATCACCGTATGTATGGCGCCGACATGTTAATTCCAATACGATATATTGGCTACGTTACGCAGCAATAGTTATGTACCGCGGAAATACGCATTTGCTGCCCCGGCACCGATCGTGGACACGTATCGTCCCGTAAACACCGCTGTGTGTTCTACGAGTGTTAAACAAGCAATCGCCACCCGAATAGGTGGCAACCAGTAGCATACAGGCCGTCCCAACTACAGGACCACAATGACCGTAAATATCCATGACAAAATGCCAAGGGATAGTCGACGCATCGAACAGCTGCAGATATACTACCGATGTGACGGAGGAATAGATGCAGGACGCACACAAGCAGGTGGTACCGACAGCAGACGACATCAAGAATACCTACACTCCTAGAACAACAGACAGGTAACTTGCAGCTCCCCAGGCAGGGATGGAGCACACACAGAAGCATACCCGTGTATGTACAAATGCAAGGCCCACAACCCGTACCCATCACCCACAGCCGCCGATATACCCCATCGCACATATCAAAGGGATACAAGCCGAAATAGCAGCAAAGACATACAGGCAGTTAATGACAGCGGCATACCCGCAACATCTCGCGTGGGAAACACTATCAGCAGCGGATGCATACCAGCATCCATTGTGTACAGGAATAGAAGAGCTATGTTACACATCAGAATGCAAAACGCCATCGACAGACGCCGGGTGGACACGGACACCCACATGTGGAACATAATACCATACCCAACACACACAATCCACGGCTAACACCACAGCGAAATTTACCTGATGCCACACATAGCGGTTGCAGTCACACATAACATAACACAATACATACCATCCCCACGAAGCTAGTGCAGATAACCAACGGCCGGACGAGGAATGAACTATGCCCTAGTTCCGACGAGTACCGTACGAATGGAGGAGATGCTCAGGTGATATGCACATAAGTACACACCGAGGAACAGCTATTGGTGTGATGAACCCACATGCCG
Organism: Protopterus annectens; assembly: GCF_019279795.1. Classification (NCBI taxonomy): domain Eukaryota; kingdom Metazoa; phylum Chordata; order Ceratodontiformes; family Protopteridae; genus Protopterus; species Protopterus annectens. The sequence continues at coordinate 938,463,337 of NC_056741.1, forward strand.
CAGGTGACGACGGATATAAGGAAGACTCCCAGGAGAGTAAAACTGTATGTTCATACCGAACAAAGAAGTTATTCCTACAAGAGCCGATCACTTGTCAGTAGCGAGACTCACATGGAATACTGAAAGCAATACAGGAAAGGTATGTAGAACCCACGAGATGTACTGGTGTGTAACGCATGATATGTATGACGAATCTGCACTGTAATGTGAACGGTGTTTGTCAGTAAAGATACCTGTCCATAAGGCAGAGAGTGGTGAAAGGTGGTTATGTACTGTTAACCCGCTGAGCATACCAACGACTGTGGACACCGTGTGTACAGCAGTGGGACATCATGTACACAGTTGGGATAACCGAAGGGGTGCCATACTGATGTAAAACACAGAACAATGCCACCACCCACACTGATGCTGGCAGTGGATGTCCAACAATGAAGTGCCACAGCAGGGGATAGGACATGTATGTATAGTGTCACAGCACACATGTGTATGGGCAGATATTGTCGATGTCATATGTAATCTGTGCACGGCGTGCACGTATGCCTTGCAGTAGGGGTGACCATGTCAAGTATGTGTAATGTAAAGCTATCATGATGGATACGTTCAGACATTATACACAGTATCACAGGCATAGCATGCATGACGGAGGTATGGCCTAGTGTTATGTACATTAACAGGATATGTATGGCCCGCACATATGGGACAGAGTAGTAGCAGAATAGCCACCCGAAATGGAAGGAACAGCAAGTGACCATGTCCAAGCTATCTGTAGCATGTGCAATGTGTGCAACAATGACGTCTGGCAGGTCCATGTGTAAACACATGTGCAATGTACACAGTCGTGTCACCCCCCCATGGTACTGCCCACAGAACATCAAAGGTGGATGTCAACTGCATGTCTACACAGTACTGCCGTTGTGGCGGTCCCATGTGTATGTGTCACCCTATCAGCAAGGGAGTTATCACATGACCAGTGCTACAGTGTATCCCTGTGGGATGTGCACAGGACCTATGTTTTACAGCATGGTGTGTGTCTAGTCTGGGGGGGG
>NC_056741.1:938464882-938554882 GCF_019279795.1 Protopterus annectens
GTTGGTGTGCCAGCTGGTACAAGTTTTCCCACTGGTCGCCCATGTGCGTTCCGCCAGTAGTATGGCAGTGTGAGTGATCCCCATGTTGTTGCTGGCAGATCGAGTGCTGCCAGTAATGCCGTATTTGCACTGGTTGGTCTGGATTTCAATGGGGTGTCTACTGTAGTTTCCACTCTGCATTTCCTGCAGTGTGTTATGCCTTACTGCAGACCTGTGTGATTCCACCGGGCTTCTGCAAGTATGTACATCCTGGTCGTGAGAGGGCATATCCATCCATGGGCTTTGCCTACTGACACCAGTGTTATAGCCGTGCACATTCTTAACACCTGCATTTAGCATTATCCGGTGGATGCTTTGCAATCATTACTGGGGAGGGTCATGTATACACTCTCCACACCCTCCCACGGGGCGTGAACAACGAATTATCTTCGGCCAAACAACACCGGAGCCCCATTTCTGCAGGCCACCAAGACCCCATTGCTGCACCTATCGATAGTACTCCATTACACATCCATCATGTGTGCGCGGGATCAGATGTGGACGCACATGTATGGACACGCGATCTGTGGATTTCGCTCATATGTCCTAAGCACTTCATAGATACCTGTCAACCTTTAATCACACTGAAGTGTGCATATGTTCGTTAACTGTGCCGTAGAAATCGCTATCGGCTATTCTGGTGGTCGTAGAAACGGCTAGTCGGCCGCTCTGTTAGAATCATTTTTGGGTCCTACAACGGACACATATGTGCAAAATGTAAAGGTAGATGTTGCTGGATTGTGTCCAACTGGCTGATAGTGGTTTCGACCACAAGCTGTACAAGTTGGCCATCGGGCTGATGTCTCCGGTTTGACTACCCATTCTATATGTGGTGCCACGAAAACGTAGGTGTGGTTAGAACGGTAACAACCGATGTATATCCAAAAGATGCAGGTTAGCAACTCGGTTTGCATATATAATTCTCGTAGACGTCCAATGGTATGGCAATAGGACATATCCGTCACTGTACTGTCAACATAACACCACCGGAAATATGTTGATCCCCTATGTGTATTCATATATTGAAGCATTGCCATGTCTTTATAGGTGTGAACGCCATAGCTTGGCTAACATATCCTACTTGACGTTGTTAATGTGCCATTAGTATGTGTTCCACAGGTCGCCCATCTGTTCTCGCTTTTCGCATGGTAGCCGGTAGTGCTCCCATTTTGTTGCTGGCGTGATCGGCGTGCTGTGTACGCCGGTATTCTGCAGATCGGGCGGTTCGATTCTGGTATGGGGAGTATCTACTGTACTCCCTCATCTGTATTTCCTGTGTAAGCATGCCTTACTGCAGCTGTGTAATTCCACCAGGTTTCCAGTTACGGTGCCATCTTGGTCGTGACACCTGTCCATCCATGGGAAATTGCCTCACTGGACAGTAGCAATATAGTGGCCGCATAGCATTTCACACCTGCTTTTACTTCATTATCTGGTGGATGCTTTGCATCATTGGTGGGGAGTAAAGCACGGGTTATACCTTGCATATCCTCCACGGGCGCGGACAACGGATTTATCTGCCAAACAACACCGAGTTCTAATCTTTTGTGGCATACCCAGGATCCTGCGCTGGCTGCAACCCTCCACGGTACCATATTACACATCCCTTCGGCGTAAAGTGGACTGGATGTGGACGCACTTATATGTGATTATCACCCATAATCTGGTGGATTTCTGTTCATATGTCCTGCATTTCAGGACAGTTGTCATCAACCTTGAACACGCCAGCTGGTGGTGCATGGTGTAAAGGTTGTGCCGTCAGTCGCCCAATGGCTGTAGCCACCGCCTGGGTCGACCGCGAGCTGTTGCTCATAAGTCCTTCAAATGGGTACCCTTTTTGAGTCCTGGCAATGACACCGATGTGTACATATGCGTAAAGTGTAGAATGTGTTGGACTGTCAACATCTGGCCAGTGGGTTTTGACTGCTGCTGTATGTTCCCAATCATGGATATGCCAAAGTCTGTTTGACTCCGCTACCCATATTATGTATTACTTTGGCCTATCTATAATCCAACACGCACAGTTGTGTAAGCGTAAACAGAAAACCTTTAGTCCTGGTCATCATTATAAAAGACATCCTTGAACATATATTTCAGGCCAAAACGGGACAATGACAGAAACGAGCACACTCCACAGTCAAAAACATACTCGAGCTACTTTTTTCCACCCACTAACATGGGTCATTGTCGGAGTAATGGAATACATTACAAAGTCGTTCCTTTATACACTTCCTTTCTCCAGGAGTCAGTTTAAAGTCAATCAATAAACCTGCTCATATAGTTATGGACAGTGCTCCATGTCAGCGATAATAACGCAGGACATATGCTACAAATCAGTGTTGCATACATTACTTAATGGAAACAATACATACAACAACAATGTGTTTATATAACTTCACAATATTGGTCAATACAATCAGTAGTTATTGACAATATTACATTTGATAATTGTTGTGAGTAAACCTTAGGAATGTAGTAGTGTTGATCATGGTATGAAATATCAATGTGTATATAACTAGTTGCATTACGATTCCAAAGCATGGAATCAATAAGTACACCAGTTTATTAATTTCATAAATATGGTATGTACATGAAAAGTCACTGGAATGTTACGCATGAATATGACTGTATCATAACCATATCGATATGGAAAAATGGAATGAACTGTGGAAGTTGCTTTACATCTTCTTTTCCGTGACAAATCTATGTCCATGCGCGCTTATATATATGGCCGTCAATACGTTGCTGCGTGTAGATGTGTATACATGTGAACCCCTACGCTTCATACCTTTCTTTGTTACTGTCTGTGGATTACCTGTGTAGCACACATCAATTCTACCATGCCATACCTTCACGGCTGCTACAGGTTTACTGGCATGGTGTATGCACGGCTGGCTGGGCCATCTCAATCTTGCTGTAATGTTACATTGACCAATTATTCATAACTGGCACCGCTTTATGGCGTGTCATGTGTGGACCTTCTTTGCTTCTTTAGGGACCCCTGATCCTCCATAATTGTGACGCAGCTTCCACTTGGCCATATATCTGTCTGTCATCTGGGATCTGTGTGTATCCAGTCCTTTCAGGACACTTTCTGTCGCTCTTTTTGTTTACATATATGAGTATAATTTGGTATATTTGTGCTATGATTGTGTGTGGAGCCTTTCTCCACGGGCCATTCTGCTGACACTGGACATATATCCAGCTAGCGAAAGTCTGGGGTCAACAAGTGTGAGCCAACTGGACGCAATCTGCATAGGGCACCCTTTCTAACAAGTTGGGTCGGGTTACTGATGCATACCGTCATCAATCCATACTACTAACACATAATGTGATTCTCTCTATCCACGGATTCTATGTTTGTCTCATCACATAGCGGTGTTCTCTCAGTATTTCTAACGGTAATTTCTAAGCATGGCATTTGCCCGTTGATTCCACTTCTTTCAGAGGCGACATTTGCGAGCAGAGACATGTCTGGTTGATGTGGGAGGACTACATCCTTAACCTGCCCTGCTTCTGAGGGGATCACACACACACGCCAAGCGACGCATGGCATTTCCTCTCTAATTGTGGTTTTACGCGCATGCGCACATTACGCATATCCGTGAGATGTCTCCATATGTTTACTGGCCCTGTGTGGTTACGTGGTCTGTGTTAGTTGTGACTATTCTGGTAACATATCTCTGATCTGGTTGACGGACGTGTGTGGAACGCACGTACACCTTTATACCTGTAACAGTCTTTGCAGCATGGACGCATTACGTACACGTTCACATTTATATGTTCCATAGTCGTAATTCAAACAGGACTGCATTCACGTTTGCCGGTTACTGTGACCACTACACGTTAGCTGTTCGGTGTCATTAATATGCATACCCATGGTACTTAGCTACATTTACATATCCCCCCACCCCCCCGCACTCACGCACGTCACTGGCATCGCTTCTCCTGGTGGGAAAGGTGCGGTACTACATGTTAAACATTCCTTATTCCCTCCCGTTCATGGCCCAGGATGCATATGTCTTGACCGCAGGGATGTTCAGATCACAGGGGCTTATATCCCCAACGCATACAGGCCTTCGATTGTCAGGGTGTCCCTGTGGTGCTTTGGGTTTGGTCTTGTCGGCCCAGTGTACGGAACTGCCCTGACCGTGTATGAATGTTAGATGAGTCACATGGACATGGTTTGTCCGTGTCTATGATAACATGCCCCCCCCCCATAATTCCTAACCGTGTGCGCTGATTGGGTCATGCCGTTGTCGATGTTGTTATAGTAATTGAACACGGTCTGGTCGAAAGGACCTATTTCCATTAGTAACCCTCGGTATTCATGACCTGTCTCGCCATATTACATGGGTTTAACATTGCGTGATGGCTTTCACTGAGCCACGGACATGTCCGTTGCTTAGTTTGTGCCAGTCCCGCTCTGCTACACATTTAACATGGCGGAACAGGTTGAACAGCTCAGCAATGGGGACATCGGCCTCTCCGTCGCTGTTTAGTATTGAATCGCTATGTTGACTTTGTTTCACAGAGAGAGACAGTGTCGACATTGGTAACGGACATCTCGCGCAGTACGTCCACACCGCCGCGGGTGGCATATGTCTGCGTTTAGGCGGCGGACAGGCATTATGCTGTGCCATTATGTCTGGGGAATATATGGTTTCTTGCCATAGATGATATGTCATACTAGCAATGACCCACGTCTGGGAGTGGGTACTGCTATATTTACCCACGGCAAGAGTGGCCTTAGATCACGTGGTGCCCTAGGCAGAAGTACTCCATGATGCCACCGCCACATCACCCGCTACCCCCGTCCTGGTCTACCTACACAAAATAAAGGCTTGAAAGGTGCCCCGAGTGGAGCGGCGCCCTAGGAGGCAGCCTAGTTGGCCTATGCTTAAGGCCCCATATGTGTGTGGTCCTCGGCGCCGGACTCGGGAACGCACCACATCTGCCGTGAGTATGTCTAACATTACCCACATCCATGTGGTTAATTGCTATGATGTTCCACACCTGTGTTTGGACAACCTACAATAGCTTCTGCTATTGGCATGCAATGCTGTGGGTGGTGCCGGTTACCATACATATACCTTTCTCAAAAGCCGAATTTACAGTTCTGAACACTACTGTGGTCTCCTTTGAGGCCCCTGAGCCAGTGGTAAACATTACTCAAACCGCTGAATGACGTACATATGCCTTCCACCAGCACCACAGGACTGCATGGATCAGGCAATCCCATACAAAACTGAGACTCTTGTACCAAAGCCAAGCATCCAGTCTGGTGGACCCCAGCCATGAACAAGCTCTAGAACGACTGGAGGTAGCTACTACAAGATAGAGTGGAATACTTGTAAGGTAAGACACCCTTGCTCATTGTATGTGAAGAACTACAGGCTGTCAGGAAATCATCCAGGGGAAGTTCAACAGAGGAATCAACAAGAACTCGACAGACGATCATAAGGCCTTCTTTAGCTATGTTGGACACCTGGGAGGACACTCCCAGATATGCTCACACTGGGTTCAGAATGATGTGAGGATGACTGAACCTACATGCATTGCCAACATAATGGCCGACAGGTTCAGTGCTAACTTCTCCCCCCCCTCACCCCCACATGGAGAGATATCTATACCAGAGGATTGTAGATCCTGGAACTTCTGTGACACACAGGTGGGAAATGCTCTCTCCAAGGCAGTAAACACAGCATCCATGGGACCAGATGGTGTCCCAGCTGTGTACTCCATTAACTCAATGGGAAATTAAACCCACAGTTAGGACAGCTGTTTAACCGTAGCCTCACCTCAGGATACGTACCCAAGTAGTGGCACAAGGCAACTGTAGTCCCACTTCACAAGGATGGTGCATCCACTGACCCTGGTAATTACCATCCCATTAGCTTGACAAGCCTTATCTGCAAAGCCATGGTGAAGGATCATGATGGAAGTCATACATAATGACATAGGGGACTTGCATACCTTGGATCCAACCCAGTTTTGCTTGGTCAAATACAGATCATGCCTTTTAAACGTGTCTGACTTTTTAGGATCAGTCACCAAGGCCATTGATGAGGGCAAAGCAGTCCATACAGCCTACCTACACCTGGCAAAGGCCTTCAACACAATACCACACTCAGGTATCATTGATAAACCCGTCTGCTTGAATGTAAATACATCCTTCGCCAGAGGTTGCAAACTGTCTAAGTGACAGAACCCACACGGTCATAGTTGCTGGCGCCATGTCATACTCACAGCCGGTCACAGGTGTTGTCCCACGGGGCTCAGTCCTGGGTCCACTATTTTCCACATCTACATTCCAAAAGTACAAGCAAACACAGGGGAGTTATGGCTGCCAATGTTTTCAGATGACTGCATACCGGTGCCATATTCGGACACACATCTGACACACATATCCTTCAGAAGGGCCTCACAGCTATGGATAACTGGTGCCAGACACATGGCCTACAGCTAAATGCCGGGAAATGCATAGTCATACTCTTCGGGAAGAACGAGGTTACCCCTAGCTACCATATAGGTGGCAATCCACTGAGCACAGAGGGAGTTACCAGGGATCTGGGGACCCGTGTTGTCGGTGACTGTTTGTTCGACACACACATTGCTAACGTAGTTAGATAGACCTTCTACATTGCCCACCTGATCATGAAGGGATTCACATCTAGATCAGGGGAGGTCATTGTCCCCTTGTACTCATCACTCATTACACCTATGATTGAGTACAATGCCCCGTTCAGAATGTATCTGACCCGACACCTGCAGCAGCTGGAAAGGCCATGACAGTTCATCCACAAACGGATGCAGGGTCTCAGGAATATGTGTTATGCTGACCGACTGAAAGGGTTCCATCCCTATTCCGTCGCATACCACTTGCCCAGAGGTGACCTGTGCCTGGCATCCAAGGCCAGGTCGAACCCGGATTTGATGACTATGCTTCACCTACAGAATCTAGATCCCTCAGAATCACAAGGGCAGGTGACGTACACCTTGGCACTGTCATTAATAGAACATGCTGGTGGGACAGATTCATCAGCCAGACACTCACTATGCTGTGGAACAACATCCCAGTACATGTGAGACAGAGCACCTGGCTGGCCTTGTTTTAGTATTTTGACAAGGATGTCTGAATTGCTTTATTCAACTAACCTTGTAAATGAATATTTACTTTACCACATTTTTAATCTTTACATTCCATTGATATATTTTACATTAGTCATAATCATAGTGTTTATGTCTATATATTAGGGTTCATTTATATTACTAGGTGTCTCTAGTTCTTTTAATATATTGGCACAATCCCTAGAACATATATATGTAACTTATACACTCAGACACTTGGAAAACATTATGTTGGTTCTTCTTTCATATTAATACATATATTTTTATTTTCGCGGAAGAATATACATTTTGAAGCAATGTCTGATTTACTCACTGTGTGCAATCTGTAACCCGAGTAGACATTTAGCTTGTTCGCCTTTAAGGCATTTAATTAATACTTAGCACATCTTATTTACTGCCCAATTAAGGGTTTCAAATGTAGTAGGTTGAACTGCATTGTATGTATTCTGAAGCAGTCTGCTTATGAAGCAGACGAAAAGTGCTGCAATAAACTATGATGACTGCATTTAATTCCTGGGGGGCTCTGAGTGGTCACCGACCGTTTCTACAGTACCTCATTTTTGCTTTGGACTTTCTCATCTGGGTCTCTGTGTTATTTGTATGGGGAATGTCAAGTGTGGTCCCTATGTGTATTACCTGTGTAATGCCTTACTGCGGCAGTGTAATTCCACCGGGTTTGCAGTTATGGGTGCCATCTTGTTCATACGCTTGTCCATCCATGTGAATTGCCTACTGGACACTGGTATAGGGCTGTACACATTTCACGGCTGCATTTAGCATTCTCCGATGGATGCTTTGCATTATGAGTAGGGAGTTAGGCAGGTACTACGCCCACATCCCTCCCACGGGGCGGGACAAAGGATTACCTGCGAAACAACACCGAGCCCAGTTTCTACATACCCAGGATCCCTTGACTGCAACAGTCGACAGTACCCATTACACATCCTTCATGTGTGCGGGACTGTGATGTGGACGCACTTCTATGGACTCGGTACCCTTGGTATTTCTGTGCATATGTGCTGCATTTCATGGACAGCTATCATCAACATTAAACACACTTGCGGTGCATATGTGTGGCTGTGACGTGGTCACGACAATGAGTTCATGTAGGTGATGACGGAAGCTGGCAGGCATTCCATGAATACATTTTTGGGTCCTACAATGGACACCACTGTGCATATGTAAAGTGTGGAGCTTGTCAGACTGTGTCCTTGTGGCCAGTGGGTTTGACTGATGCTGTGTGTTCAACAATCGCGGATGTCTGCTTGACTACCCATAGTGTGTAGTGCTACGGGAACCATGTTTTCCGAGACCAGAACCCAATGGTGTACATCCAATGTTGCAGGTTAACAACCGCTTTAATTAATCCCCAGAGGTCACGGTTGGGAAGTATCGCCACTTTATTGTCGGAACAACACCTCCAGACTGGGTAAATCACGGGAACTTTAGCCCGGTCTTACCGGCCATTTGCAAGTGTACTTAGCAGACACGTGTCAATACATGTATGATAATACATATTGTCATGCCGACGGTAATCTATGTTATTTGGACAATGGCTTCTGCTATTGGCATCCGTTGCTGTGAGTGTTGCCGGTTACCATACACATTGCTTGCTCAGAGGCAGACTTCCCAATTCTGAACACTACTGTGGTCTCCTTTAGGGACCCTGAGCCAGTGGTCGACAGTACTGCAGCCATTGCATCACTCACATATGCCGTCTACCGGTACCTACAGGACTGCATGAACCAGGCATTCCCTTACCGAACTGTGGTTCATTGTACCAATGCCAAGCATCCAGTGTGGTGTACCCCAGCCATACACAAGCTGTACAACAAGAGGGGGTGGCTACTACAAGGCGGAGCAGACACCTTGTGAGGTATGACACCCTTGGTCATTATGTGTAGAGCTACGCTGTCATGACATGGTCCAGGGCACGTTGCACAGATATACCTACATGGACCTGGCTGACAATCATACCACCTTCATTTGCTATGCTCAACACCTGGGAGGTCACTCCCACATATGCTCTGACTGGGTTCACGATGATGTGGAGTTTACTCAACATACACACATTGGCAAAATACGGGCTGACGAGTTCGGTGAGGACATCTCCACACCCTCCCCCCACATGAAGAGATGTCTGTACCAGCGGTTTGTGGTCCCCAAATGTTCTGTGACACACGGGTGGGACATGCTCTCTCCAGGGTAGTGAACATAGCATCCATGAGACCAGCTGGTGACCCGACTGTGTACTCCACTATCTCATTGAGGAATTAGACCCACAGTTAGGACAGCTGTTTCTTTGTAGCCTCACCTCAGGTAACATACCCAGGTTGTGTTGCACGGCAACTGTAGTCCCACATCACAGGGCCAATGCCTCCACTCACCCTGGTTATTACTGTCCCATTACCATGAGGAGACCTATCTGCAAAGACATGTGGAGGGATCATACTGCGGCTCGTAGATGAAGGCATAGGGGACCTGCATACTTTGCATCCAACATGGTTTGGCTTGTTCAGGGGCGGTTCATGCCTTTAAAGCATGGTTGATGTTTTCGGGACAGTCACTGAGCCCATTGATGGGGGTCTTGCAGTCCATACAGCCTACCTCGACCTGGCAGAGGCCTTCAACACATTACCCCCCTCAGGTATCATTGATAAACCCATTGGCTGGGATGTGAACACGTACATCACAGGATGTGTTGTAAACTGGCTATGTGACACAACCCACGCGGTCATAGTTGCTGGCAGCATGTCAGACCTACTGCCTGTCGCAAGCGGTGTCCCATGGGGCCCTTCCCTGGGTCCACTCCTCTCATACATCTACATTTCCACAGTACAGGCACACACAGGGGTGTTATGGGCAACATTGTTTGTAGATGACTGCAAAACAGGTGCCATAGTGGGACGGACATCTGACACAGATATCCTTCAAAGGGTCTCCCAGATATGCATATCTCCTGTCAGGGACATGTCCCACAGCTAAATGCAAAGTAATGCAACATCATACCTGTCGAGGAGTACTAGGTCACCCCTGTCCAGCATATCGGTGCCTGTCCACTGAGCGCAGGGGTGATTACCAGGGAACAGGGGACAGAGTTTGTCGGTCACCATTCATTCAACACACACGTTGCTATCGTGGTTCAGTGGGACTTGTACATTGCCCACCTGTTTGTGCAGGGATTCACATCTACATCAGGGTAGGTCATTGTCTCCTTGTACCCATTACGTGTTACACCTCTGATTGACTACATTGCCCCATTCGGAGGGTATCTGACCCAACACCTACAGCAGCTGGGAAGGCCTCATAGGTTAATTGTCATACAGATGCAGGGTGACATGGATTTGTGTAATGCTGCCCCACTTGTAGGACCCCTGCCCCATTCAGTCACATACCTGTTGTTTAGTGTCGACCTGTGCCTGACATACGAGGCCATGTCAACCCATATGTCATGTCTATGCTTCACCTACTGTATCTGCATCCCTCAGAACCACAAGGGCAGGTGACATGAACCTTGTCACGGTCATTAATGGGATGTGTTGGTGTGACACATACGTCACCCGGACACTCACAATGCTGTGGATCTACATCACAGTACATGTGAGACAGAGATCCTTCCTAGCCTTGTTCAGGGGTATGTTGTCCATTGGATGGGGATTGCAGATATAGGCCGGGGATTACATCATTATCACTGCTTGACAGAGGTACAGCAATATCATAAGTATTTTATCTCCGGCACAGAAGGTTGCCAAAGTAATCCTAACTATGGTGTAGGGTTATGGCTGAACATGGGTCGATGGCCTACCCTGTACCTACGGACATATGAACCTATATTCAAAGTTTGTCCCATTTACACTTGTCTATCCCCTATCCTCTTTCTTATGTGTATATTTCTGTGGCACGTGAGTGTCCTCTGTATTACTTGCAGGTATGCTGTCTACAGTGTACATACGTCACGGTTGATGACAGTGTATCTGTGTCCCTAACACTGTAATACTGAGGACTACCACACATCCTTCACAACATTACATGGATATGTCCATTCCATTCTTCTTTGGCCTATGGGGGGTGTTAAGGCAACAATTACACAAGTCCCTGTTTGTGCATGCTTCATGTTGGTGTTTGACCAGCCTCTGTTGCAGTCGTGTGTTGGACGGTAGTGTTTCTGTGTGTTTGGCATGTGTTGTTATTGCCGGTACATCTGTGGGAGTTGTGGTTGGCACATGTTCCTCTTTGCAGGGACACCCATCCTGGGGTTTGTGTCATGCATCTGCACTTGGCACGTGCCATATGTCCTGTACTATTTCCACAGTCATGTATGCCTTCATGCACTACTACTGCGTGTTACTGGCTGTTTGTATGTGGTACACATGGTGATTGTGGTGGTTGGCTTGACCTATTCCCATGCTAGAACATACACATCTGTCAATTACGTTGTTTAGATCAAACTGTAACACTCATTAGTCTTTTCAAAATGACAGTCAATAACACAGGAAGCTCAGATTAACAACGTTTTAATACTGTGCACTAGGAGGCAAATAACTATGCAGTACAAGTGTAGAGTTTTGTCTGACTATATACGAGAAACAGCTGTATGAGTATTGTGTTTACAATCATCTTTTGCCCACCTTAATGATGTGGTCGGTCACAGGGCATTTACATCACTATAGTCCACAATATTGTATTCCTACAACAGTGCTAAGGTAATGCTTATTAAATGTTTTACCATGAGGATAGCACAGCCTTGCGAGCCACATAGTGTATTAGACTGTCCTTCTGTAAATTCCGCTCTGTCAAGGTTCCAAGACTGTTCAGATCGATCGACACTTCATATCCTACTATGTTCCTTTGTCTCTCCGGTGAGCAGCTGTACTCTGTCTTAGATGGAGCTCACAAGGCCATCCTCCTCAGTGGAAGGATGACAAATATACCTGTACATACATTTATTATTCTCTAACCCAGCAGATGACTAATGCTGAATGACATACGCCTGCTGCACTGGTTACCGCCAGGGTCAGGGTTCGATCACACTGCAGCTACACTACAGGCAATTACATGCATGATAAGTTCTACTGCCATATTGTAAATTAGAATAATATGCATTATACACTATTTGCTTCTAAACTAGCACGTCATATATATGTTTAAAGATATATTTTGCTAACATTCTCCCTCCTTTGATTGCTTCTATTCTATCCGGAAACATATACAACATTATTTCATTCCCTAGCCTCTTCCTCTCTGGACCGTTTCACTAGGCAAGTCATTTGTTGTACATTTCAGAAAGGATTTCATTTTGTATTGACAAATACCACTACAGGTCTTGATACATAGTCTCGGTACAGATACGTCGACAAAGTCCCTGACTAATACTTTCATGCAAAGTATCCCGCAACAGACACATGCTCCCAATATGAGAAGAACAACACAAATGGCAATCAAGATATTCAGTATGGCTGAACCCCATCCACCAAATGGTTTGTGGAAATGGTTCGTCAGTGGGTTTGGGCCTGGTTCCGCCATGGCTGACACCTGCTGTATTACCTCTAGGTGGGCGTTGATATTGTGCTTATTAAGTGGTACTTAGACACAACGGTCTTCTTTGATAAGCACGCACGTACCAGTTCTCGCCGCCAGGGTGCAGTCGTGCGCTATTACATTTTGTGACACAACAGTTCTCATTGCATCCAGTTCATCAGTCACAAGTTCAAGAGCGGAAAGTCACATTGCTCATTCCTCCGACAGGTTTTGACAACTTCCTCTGTTCCCTGATTGATTTCATTACTCCACAAGCTGGGATTGTTCCAGCCCAAGATATAACGCTGTCACTCAAGTCCATATGAGTCAATATTCCTTTATCTCTTGCAGAAGAATGATTTTTCAGAACAGCTTCCATTTCACCCACTGAATTAGTAGTTATCTCGACTGTGTTCCCAGTTCTTCGAACTATATGTCTTACAGTTCGTTTCGTACCCAGAGGCAATTGTACAGTATGTCATATGACTGGAGCCAGAAAACCCAAAAACAACTGCCGGACCAATTCTCAGGTAACCATTGATATGCTTTTTTCCCCCAAACATAATAACAATATTATACTTTACTACTGATGTGGGTTAACTCTGCATGTAACATTTTCCTGTCTATGACAGAGGACTGTTTATACAATTCAGGATGTTTCTGCACATCTTTCAACATTGTTCTCATGAAGCTTCAATACACATCATGAATGGTGCTACAACTAGTAGTGTGATCCTTGGCTGTTATATGTCATTTGTAAGACACAGTTATGTTACAATTACTCCCACCAACTTGAACTGTATCATGTTTATGAAAACAGACAATTCCTTTTGTGTAACAGGTAAGTACAGTGCCACTTTGTCCTGTGATCTCACAGAACCTGTATCAAAGTGTAAATATTCACAAGTCTCAATCTATCCCCAAGGGGACAACATACATCGGAAGTCCTCCATATGATGTAGGTATGGCAGTACAAACACAGCAATTTGAAATGTTCATAGTCTGTACATGCACACGCGTCATACCCAGGTATGTGTTGTTGTTTGGATGCCACTCTGTGGCCAGTTCATCACGTATCACTATTTCTATCTGTGTAGTTATATGCAGGTAAGGTCCCAGCAAATGTAAAGTCACCACAGACATGGCTAATAGGTGTATGATCAGTACGACAGTAAACCAAATGTCTTTGGGGTTGCTTTGCATTGTTATACAGTCTGGCCCGGGTGATTCTGTCTCTATGGTATATTGGCTACAACATGTAAATCAGACTTGATATCCTTTACCGGTTTGAATAAGGTGAGGTGAACCCAGGACGACCTCTCCGCAAACATTACTGCAGTAGGCGTTGCCAACAGTACCTGGTACCGACCTTCCCACATTGGACTCGGAAAGTTACTTTTCTGGATAACAGTGAAATACACACAGGATACTGGAGTCAGCTATGCGTCCGACTTCGCTTGCTCTTTATCTGTAAAAGAGTTTAACTGCAAAACAGTGTTATTGGTTGACAATCCTCTCATGTAACTTGCTAATGAGCCATCGACCTCCAGCTCTGCAGGCATGACAGCTTTCCACTGTGGCACATGATATGCCATTCCAAATACTACTTGAAGGGGTCAAACACTTTACATTTGGGACTGTTGTCATGCTCAGAAATGCTACAGGTAGACAGCAAATGCAACTCGTCTGGGTGTCACCCATCAACCTCCTCAACTTATTTCTCGGGATCCCAGTGTACCTCGCCACCAGTCATGATGACTGTGGGTTGTACATGCAAATGTTTATTCATGGAAATACCAATTAATCCCCCAGGTTGCTGGATTGTCTGGTTCACAAAATGTGTTCTATTGTCACTGTAGCTTCTTTACAGTATGCCAGATATAGGGATACTTTATTTTACTGGGACCTTTGCCACTGCTGCTGCATCCGGTTTCCTGATTGGGAATGCTTCTACCCATTTTGATAATATATCTATAATCACTAAACAAGTATTTCTTCCCTTCACATTTATTCAGCTGTATAAACTCCATACAAATAGTACGGAACGGTTATGGTGGTGTAGGTAAACCCACTCCCTTCAGTTTAAATGCTCCCTGTGCATGATGTTTACTGCAAATATGACACACTGCTCATGATGTTTGTATGTGGTTCCTGATTCCGTATGTTAGGGATATTCTGTTAACCAACTGTACCATCCCCCCTGTTGAGACATGGCTCTACCCATGGCTCAACAAAGCCGCATATCTGAATACATTAGACGTTAATATTGGCTTTCTCACTGTGGATATGTACAGTCCATCTTCAAGGATTGCTCCTCGTCATACCCACATCTGCTTTTCTGCTTTCGTAGTTCATGTTTGCATTGTTTGTAACATTTCTACATCTATAATGTCTGAGGATTGTCATTCCTCATTCAAAAAGACACTTTCCGACCGTGAGGCTGCTTGTTTTGCAGCTGCATCAGCTCGTGCCTTACCTTTCATACTGTTATCCTGTTGCTTTGTATGAGCTGCACATTTGCAATTAGCTACTTTAGTGTGTAACTGAATCGAATCTAATGCATTCAAGGTAAAGTGCGCATGATTTATCGGTTTACCGGTGGATGTTATCATTCCCCTATTCTTCCACTGCTGCTTATAAACATGCACTGTAGAGACAACATACTGACTATCGGTATAAATGTCCACACATCAGGTTTTCCGCTAGAGTACAAGCACGTGTTAAAGCTATCGATTCTGCTGCTTGAGCAGACACGTTATGCTGCAGGGGTTGGGCTTCTACAATCTCATTATCAATAACTACTGCATAACCTACTTGATTCTTTCCTGTTGGACTCTTTCTACATGATCCGTACACATAAACTGTCACCTCTGCATCATCTATGAGTATATCAGAGATATCCTGTCTGTGTGGAGTTATTTCCTCCATTTCATATAGGCAACTGTGTGGTGTGCCATACACAGGTGTCAGATGTGACGTTGATAGGTTTAATGTTGTACAACGTTCAATCACCATATGAGGTTGACTCAGGGGTATGGTCAAACAAGAAAGATGTCTAGCACGGGTCAGGAATGCTATTTTCTCTTGCAGCAGAATGATCACAACTGCATGGGACACTCTCACAGTGAGAGGGTGGAATAATAACATTGAGACCAAGGCCTGTACTGCCATGGGCGCTGCAACAACTGCCTGTACACAATGTGGCACTGACCATGCCACTGTGTCCAACTGCGATGAGTAGTAAGCTATGGGGCGTTGCTTACTTCCATGCTGTTGCGTCAAGACTGACGTCATATATCCCTGCTTACAATCTACAGTCTGACAACATCTCTTATGATTATTCGGGAGACCTAAAACAGATGTTGAAGCTATCAATCGTTTTAGTCTGCAGAAAGCTGTTTCTGCTACTGGAATCCTGTGTAGTATATGTTGTGCTGCCATAGGTGTATTAAAGATTAAAGCAGACAATAGAGCAGATTCCAAAGCATTGTTTGGTAACCAGCTTCGACAAAGGTTAGTCGGCCCAGGAAGGACATCATTCCCTTCTTGGTAGTTGGCTTGGGTGCTTGTGAAATTGCTGCCTTCCGATCGTCATGTAATGTTCTACCCTCCTTGGATACCACATATCCCAGGTACTTGACCTGTATTCTCTGTAGTTGCAATTTATGCTTGCTTAATTTATGTCCCTGTTCTGCTGAATATTTCAATAATGCTATTGTATCTTCCCTACATTGCTGCTGGGTAGGGGCCGCAAGCAGAATATCATCCACATAAAGTAGAACTTGACTGGCCCCGGTGGAGTAAACACCGGAATGTTGCTAGCCATCTCCTGTGCGTATATCGTTGGACTTTCACAGTATCCCTGCGATAGCCGGGTATGGCTGTATCTCTTACCCTGAGAATGTAAATGCAAAACAATACGGACTATCTGCATGTATAGGTATTGAAAAGGAAGAATAGCTTAGATGTACCGCGGTAAGATACTTCTGTGGCGGGTTCATAGCATTCATTGTAGTGTGTGGGTCTGGCACCATCGGTACCCTAGGTGTTATTACATGATTTACAGCTTGTAAATCCTGTACCATCCGCCATTCCCCCTTTGCTTTTCTGTCAGAAGATACAGGGGTATTGCATGGTGAATACTGATTACTTTGTAGATGGGGAATTCCCTCTGTGACCTTCCAGATATCTTCTGGTGTCCACGGTCTATACACTAAGGGAGTTGGGTCCTGGCCTTCCTGTCCTGCATGAGGGTTCGGTACTTCAATTAATTGACAAATATCCTCACTCTGTTCTAGTGACTCTCTTCTTCCTTGACTGTCCCTAGGTATTTTATGGGTTCGGGATGTGGTTTCAATAGCTTCTCTTACATTTGGTCGTTGTGATACCTCTGTTGCCACAGGATAACGTGGGGGGGACTAGCCTGCCCTCCCGCTTCATATCCTGGATGTGGTATCGGAGGTGGTGGAGGGGGGGGGTGCTGTCGCTACTACTGTATTATTATCTTCTTTGTGTACGTATGATGCTTTCGCATTTTTAGTGTTCTGTTGCCTTCGGTTTACTACCTCAATCCACCTATGTGCTTGACGGATCCCCAATTGTCGCTGTTTTTTCGCCTGCACATCTTATGGTTGCCACCTTTTCAGATGCACAAAGTGGGACATTAGTGTTATGGACGTGTCATTTTGCAGGGCAAAACATACCCACGGCCAGTACAAAGGACAGCAATTCACTTTTTGCCAGGAGAGCAACCTATTCTTGTAGCATTTGAGTTGCTTATTCTGCTTATTATGATATTTTGGTGCTTCAGATACGAAATAACTGTTTTATGCTACCATTAAAGAAGATATATGAAATATTTTTGTCCTACCATATCAGGACATTTGCCATTTGTTCAGTTTGTTTGCAGGACACAAGTGGCCAAAGAGGGACTGTCCCTCACACAGTGGGACAGGTGGTTACCCTAGAACACCTGCATCACATTTTCAGTGGTTCCAATGTTTCAGTAACGATAGTTTGTGTAATATACCATCTATGTCATATTTATTGCACCATTTTGCAGAATATCTCACATTATGTGCTCTCTGCAATTGCATGTACTTTACATCACCCGTCAAAAGCGGATCACACGATCTGTTTGTGCACTAATCTCCCATATCCTCTACACGACTGTTACGTAACCCTTCTCTCGTACCACGTGGTATCTCCTTCCCTGTATCCACTGTAGTGTCTACTATGACTATTTACTCTACTCTGTGTTCCCCTGATCTATGTCCACATTTAAAACTACTTGGATTGGTCTTCGACCTGCTATCACAACTGTTAACAGAAACACAATGTAGTCTGGTCCCTGATCTACAATAGAGACAAAGAGGCAAACCCTCCTTACCTGAGCCTCCTGTTTATGACTGCACGTTTTCTTCTTGGGATCCAGTTTTCCGCTTTTCAGCCACAGATCAGACAGTGGACAGCCTCTTTACACACAACAATTCAGTCGGAGGTCTTTTCACTCAAGAAGAACTATTTAGGCAAATTCTCCCGCACATGTCTAACCACCCATGCACTCTGACCTGTAGCTTACCAAGGGAATTCGGATAACAAGGACCACAATGTCACATAAGTTGTTAAAACCAGACTGTAGACATCAGTAGGCTTTCAAGTGACAGTCAATAACACAGGAAGCTCGGGTTCACAACGTTTTAGTAGTGTACACAGGCAGGCAGTAAACTATACAGTCCAAGTATGAGAGGTTTGTCTGACTCTATACAGTAAGCAATTTCTTTATATAGTGTTTACAATCAGCTTTTGCCCACCTTACTGACGTGGTCAGTCACAGGGCATTTCCATCACTATGGTCCGCAATATTCTATACATACGAGGGTGCTGAGGTCATGCTTTTAAAATGTTTTCCCATGGGAATAACACAACCTTGCAAGGCACCTGGTCAATTACAGTGTCCTTCTGTAATTGTTGCTGTTTCAAGGACACTGGACTGTTCCGGTACATTAGTCAGTTCATTTCTTAATTTGTTCCTTTGTCTCTCTGGTAAGGAGTTGTACTCTATCTTCGATAGTGCTCACAAGGCCATCCTCCTCAGGGGAAGGGAGGATGTTATACATGTACATACATTTATTTTTCTGTAACCCAGCAGATAATTGATGCTGAGAGACATAACCCTGCTGAACTGGTTACTGCCAGGGTCAGAGTTCGATCACACTGCAGCTATGCTTCACCAATTACATGCATGATCATTTCTACTGCCATATTGTACAGTACAATTCAATACATTATATAGTATTTTGCTTCTAAACTGGCACTTCATATGTGTTTCTATATATATTTCGAACAACATCCATCCGGACGTATGCATGTTGTTCCATCCTTTACCTTGACCATGTGTAGTTGGCCGTCCGGAAACGCTGCTCTCCACATGTGATGTCCCACCTTCCCCTTCTGTGCCTGTGGCACCCTGTTAGGACGTCCTGTTTGGTAGGCACATGTTCCGCTATATGTGTTTGACTTCTCTGCATAGCTAATCATCGGTGCGGTGGTTCAACAACCCGACTTGTCCACATGTGTACAGTTATGTGCACCGTGGCGTGTGCAAACCTATATGGTTCGGACGGGTACATACCACATGAGGGATGTACACATTCTGCAGACACATTCACATGCAGCCATTTCTATATCTGTACCTGAGGTGGGTTGGTGACATGTGGGGTACATATTTGCATGCGTGGCACTGGCTAAGACAATACTTCTTACCACATTTCAGGTATGCCCATTGTGTGTAGGTGTGTAGCTGCACAGGGATGCTAGCTGGTTTGGGTGCACAGGCGTACATGGGTGGGACTTACATGCTACATTGGGGATATTTTGTATTACATTTGCATGCATGGGTTCTGCTTCTGGATATTACACTTAGACATACGCCGTCCTGTGTATGCGACAAACACGTGGCTGGGTGTGGGACATGTTGCTCTGCACATGTTTGCCTGTGTTTAGGGTTTCTTGGTTCCTTCCTGTTGTTATGTTGACACAGCTACCCGGCTGTGTACTCTCACTACTGCTTGTGACCATTATGGTTGACACCTTTTCCAATGCCCATAGTGGGACATGTTTTGTGGAAACATCGGATTTTGCAGGCCAACACATACCCGCAGCAAGTGGTGTTGACAGATCTTCAGTTGTTTGCCATTATATACGCTTATTCTGGTAGCGTTTGGGTTCCTTATTCGGTTTCTGATGCCATGTATGTGTTTCATATACAAAATATATGTTTTATGCTACTATTACAGGTGTATTGAGTGAAGATTTTTGCACAGAAATCGCAGGTCATTTGTCATGTTTCGATTTTTGCTGGGACACAACTGTCCATTGAGGGACTGTCAAGAGCAAAGTGGGACAGCTGGTAACCCTGGTGACCATGCCCATGTCGCTACTGGGGTTGCCACCTTTTCCGATGGCCAAGGTGGGACATTTTCGGGACTCACATCAGATTTTACAGGCCGACACATACCCACAATCACTATATAGCATAAAACTTCACTTGTTTGCCTAAATGAAAGCTTATTGTTGTAGCAGTTTGGTTGCTTATTCTGTTTCTTGTGACATTTAGGTATTTTACTTACAGAAATAACCATTTCAGACAACCATTACATTACATACGGGATATCATTTTGTCCTACAATCTTAGCACATTTGCCGTTTTTAATATTTTTTAGCGGGGCACAACTGCGCATGGAGGGGCGACTCCTCGGAAAGTGGGACAGGTGGTAACCGTAGTCGCTACTCCTATGTCGGTGCGGCGCTGACATGCTGCGGTACACCTTCTCTGGGTATGCCCACTGACGGTGCATTGAAGGGCCAACACGGTGTTACGCGTATCCTTTGTTCCTTGGACGGGTACACTTGGGCTTCGTGGGTTGTGTTTGCTTCTCCATTTTGTTGGGACGGGTACTATGTTGCATACTCTACGTGCGTTTCATTCTGCACGGGCCCTGGCTGCTGCCATTACTATTATGGGCGGACCGTGGCAGTCAGCACATTAGGTTGCTCATCGCCTGCCGGCTTAGCCACGCCTCCAGACGCATCCTACTTGGGCTCGCTCACGTACACTACGCACGTGTCTGTGGTTGCGGCGCGCTCTCATTACTATGCATATGGCGCTACTACGCCGACTGTTCACTGCACCGCCGGCGCAGGCCTTACACCGGCCCTGCGCCGAGCTTCATGAATCCCGGTCAGGGGCTGTAACAGCTCAAATAAAAGGTTGTATATGTGACAGTAGCCATGCAAATGGCCAAATCTATGGTCATTGACAAAAAACGTAATGCAATATATGAAAAATTAACCTTTTTTTAATACGTATGCCACATTTAAGCAGCGTGAAAACATGTTATTTAAAAAAATTTGTAAAATATGAAATATAAAGGTATGCAAAGTTATTGCATTATAGTAGCTAGCATGCAGAGTCATACAATGGCAGGTTATACTGGTAGCTAAGGAGATAGGCCCTGGTGTAGTGCTGTATCCAGGGTATACACAATTAGGTGTATGTAAATGAGCCAGGGTTACTGAATTGCAAAAAGGACCACCGTGTGCGTAGGTGCTAACTGTGGTAGGGCTAGAACTGTGTTGGTGTAGGCAGAACAGATAGGTACCATCAAAAGGGGGCAGGATCATGGCATATCTAAGCAGACTGGAGCTTAGCAGCTCCTGTTTGTGCTAAGCTAAGCACAGCTAAGTGAGGGGGGGGCGTGTCTTGATTGCTAACCTATACTTAACCCTGCTGCACATGTTTTAGCAAGTTAAAGATAAGCTAAGCTAACCCATGTACAGGGGAGGGTCTAAACTGCTGAGCAA
Organism: Protopterus annectens; assembly: GCF_019279795.1. Lineage (NCBI taxonomy): Eukaryota > Metazoa > Chordata > Ceratodontiformes > Protopteridae > Protopterus > Protopterus annectens. Next base: position 938,486,435 of record NC_056741.1, read on the forward strand.
TGTTTACACTAGCTCCATGGGTTTGCGCGGAGTGCCATGGGGCTTAGCAGAGGAAGAAATTGGAAAAAAAAACAAAAATAAAAGGAAATAGCCTGGGAAAGCCAATCAAGTATAAATGACTGATAAGCCCTGTTCCACTGATGCTGGCCCATTTAAACCCCTCAATAATGTAGCAGGCAGGTGGAATGTATAATAGTCAGCCAATCACACAGGCTGCATCTGCAGCACACCAGTATAAAGTGTGCATACACCCTTCAATCTGATTTTTCCCACATAATCTGCACCATTGGAGTACACACATAGGAAATTTAACTGACAAAATGATAGGGGCTGTTGCTGCTCTGCTACATCTGTAGGCACTGCAGGCTGAGGTCAGTGATAATGATGCTGACAATAGGCCCAGACTGAGGAGGAGAAGAGTGTTCAGGCTGAAGTTAACCTTTCAGGGGCTGCATGAGCTGGAGATAGTAGAGCACTACAGGATGGACAGGGACATACTACAGGAACTCACTGAACCCTGCCACCCTCACCTCAGACCCAGAGCCAACAGAGGGAAACCCATTCCTGTGGAAACAAATATATGTGTAGTCTTAAGACTACTAGCTACAGGTACTTTCCAAAGACCTACTGGAGACATCATGGGGATCTTACAGGCACCTGCATCCAGGGTACTCCACCAGTTCCTGGATATCATGCTGACATATTCAAGTGAGCATATTTATTTTCCCAGCATGCCTGAGGAGTAGACCAGCAATATGTGTCTCTTCCACCATGTAGTACACTACCCAGAGGTAGTGGGTGCCATATACTGCACTCATGTCCACATCAAAGCACCACTCAGTGAGTAGGGTAGAGTCTACGTCAACCGCAAGGGGTATCACTTCATCAACTGCCAGGTCATGTGCAATGCCCAGGGCATTATCGTCAATATGTGTGCTGGCAGCCCTGGCAGATATCATGACTCCCACATCCTGCATGCATCACAGCTGTATCAGGCATTTTCCAGGGGGATATCCTGTATGGCTATCCAGTGGGGGATGCTGGCTATGCACTGGAACCATGGATAATGACACCCATCAGAAATGCACACACATCAACTGAATAATGCCATAATGAGGCACACTCACAAACTAGGAACATCGTAGAGCCTGTGTTTGCGCTGCTCAGGTTACAGTCCTGTTGCCTTGACATATCTGGTGGAGCCCTGCAGTACTCTCCAGCCACATGTGCACACATGTTCATAGTATCTGCCATGCTACACAATATGATCCTGCAGAAACAGCTGTGGCAGGAACATCACAGGGAAGGGAGACACAGCCCCCACCATTGCCAAGGTCCCCACAGGCACTGGGGGACTCAGAAGAGGAAACCCCTTAACCTGTTCCTGTTGGCAGATGTAGGTGTGCCCAGTATGCCCTGGCCTTGGCTAAGAGGCAATGCATAGTACATACACTGACAACCTAGAGACCCAAATCTCACTCCGACTGACATACACACAGTAAAAAGGATGCCAGCCACATCACACTACCTATACCTTACCTTATATAGGCTGTGTACTGCATGCATCTGACAGAGTCAGCCCTGAAGCACTGTCCTGTCAACTTCTGCAGGCACAAGGTAAGTCACTTTTCTTAACAAAAAATGAATGTTGCAGTAGACTGTGTTAGCATATGTATGGTATTGCTGCATATATGTAAGGGAATGGAGTGGGTTGCCAGGATAGCAGCAGACCAAAACCCACTACACTATGTGAGGGACTTACAAACAGCAGGGTCATAGTACAGATGCATGGATGTCAATGTTGGAGTCCCATACATACCTCTCAACCTCTTAGAGCAAGAAATCAGTACAAAACCATAAGGAAATGTGAGCCAAAGGCCCAAAAACAGGGAGAATAATTAAATATTGCTCTTACAAATGTAGAAAGTTGCTAGATTAACAGGTTTTGCAGTAGCATGCATTCTCTGAAGGGTAAGAAGTCTGAAACTCAAATGTCTGTCATTACTTTCTAAATTCAGTCTTTAATAATTTGCCAGTAATTTTCCAGACAACCACAATGTTATGAGAAATGGACCCAAAATGTGAGACAAACATCTGGACATTCTGCAAAAATCTGTACAGTTTAGAGATATGGTCACCTACACCCCCAACACACCCATGTTCCCATAGAACTGCAGTAACAGTTATGTTTATAAGGTAACAGCAGCAGACCACACATTCCCAGGGCTGTCCCAATCACCTTGCTAACATGCTTCATTTCCACAATATGCAGGGGTCAGTGTGCTATGTATGTGTGTGGTTAATAGTTGCAGAAAGTAAACAGCAATGACTGGTGGCTGTTGTGGCTCACTTAGCTAAGTACATTAATCTGGGTGACAGGGTCCATGGTTCACAACTGACTGTGTCACCAGTTTTGCATGTCAGCTACATCTGTGGTAGGATTTCTACAGGCTGTCTAGAAGTCAATATTTGTTACTGCAGGAAAGCTGGTCAATGGAGGGACAGGGGGCACAGATATGGACAGTACACAGCTCTGAGTAACCTAGATGATGCAAACCAAAAAATACTTTTTAAAAATCAGCAGGGGCTCCAAAAAGGTTCCCAATTAAAAGGGATAAAGTATTCCGCCCCCAATACCCAAACCCCAAAAAAAGGCAAACCCCCAAATCTTTCCAAAAGATTGAAGACACAAACTTTAATAATTACTCCAAGCAGTTAAAAAATTAATACTTTAAGAATCCGGATTGGCTCAATTAAAAAACCAAATAGAAGACCCCAACCGTCTTGCCACCAAAAAAGGTGCCCAACTTCTAAGGACGTTGAGCCATCCCTTAATCAAAAACTAGAAGGGCAATAGTCTCCCCCAAAATCAGAAAACCTTTAAATAAAAAATAACCCAAACCAAGGGTTTTAAACCAGAAAATCATTTTTAAAAACAGCACCCCCTAATCAGATTAACCCGGGGAAATGTAAGCTACCTGTTCTGCCACCAGTGCAGACCACAAACCCTCTCAGTGCAAAACAACTGGTCCGAAGCCCAAGTGTTTAAATTAGAAGGCTTAGAATGAGTTACACCAAGCATTTAAAAATAAAATTTGAGTACTTTTAAGATGATGCAAAAGAAAAAAAAGGTAGAAACAAAAACAGAAAAAGCAGTTTTTTTTTTTTCTGAACAAGTGCTGAGATCAAAGAAACAGATTTGAGTGCTGAAACTAGAAAACTGGCTAGTTATAGAAAAAACTAAGCTAGAAGGCTTCCCTCCAACACAGAAGGGCTTGGGGCTCAAAAGCCTACAAATAGTCTATACCACTTAACAGGAAAGGCAGGAAACAAGCTTACATTTTTTTTCTGTTTCCCAGATGCTCTTTTTGTACACAGTAGGAGTGCCTGAAATCAGAATATGATTTCACTGCACTCAGTTGAGTGAGCAAATGAGATGGGCCCAGAAGGTGTATCCAAACACAAATTTACAAGAGGGGGCAGCTGCAAGCACTAAGATTAACACCAAAACAAAAACAGGGAGGGGGTTACAAACTGAAGAGCAGAGTGAAAAGTTCCAGTTCAGCTAAATATTCTTTCCACACAGTTAAAATCAATTTAAATACTGTTTTTTTTTTGAAAAAAAAGCAGATAAAGGTACTTAAATTTTCTTTTTTTTTTTTTTTTTTTTTTTTTTTTTTTTTTTTTTTATTTTTTTTTTTTTTTTTTTTTTTTTTTCTTCTTTCAGCTAAATATTCTTTCCACACAGTTAAAATCAATTTAAATACTGTATTTTTTTTGAAAAAAAAAGCAGATAAAGGTACTTAAATTCTCTTATACGTCCAGTTGAATATAGCAAGTTGTTAGCCGGCCAAAGCTGAGGTTTTAAGCAGAAAATATTTCACACTGTACCACTTAAATAGGCAAGGACAGGAAATCAAAGAATGTGACTACCCCCACACCTGTAATTACTAGCAAATAACAAAATTCAGCAAACACTGACTAACTACCAGTTCAGCTAATATTTCTTCCACACTGAAGAGCAGAGTGAAAACTTCCAGTTCAGCTAAATATTCTTTCCACACAGTTAAAATCAATTTAAATACTGTATTTTTTGAAAAAAAAGCAGATAAAGGTACTTAAATTCTCTTATACGTCCAGTTAAATATAGCAAGTTGTTAGCCGGCCAAAGCTGAGGTTTTTAAGCAGAAAATATTTCACACTGTACCACTTAAATAGGCAAGGACAGGAAATCAAAGAATGTGACTACCCCCACACCTGTAATTACTAGCAAATAACAAAATTCAGCAAACACTGACTAACTACCAGTTCAGCTAATATTTCTTCCACACTGAAGAGCAGAGTGAAAACTTCCAGTTCAGCTAAATATTCTTTCCACACAGTTAAAATCAATTTAAATACTGTATTTTTTTGAAAAAAAAAAGCAGATAAAGGTACTTAAATTCTCTTATACGTCCAGTTAAATATAGCAAGTTGTTAGCCGGCCAAAGCTGAGGTTTTTAAGCAGAAAATATTTCACACTGTACCACTTAAATAGGCAAGGACAGGAAATCAAAGAATGTGACTACCCCCACACCTGTAATTACTAGCAAATAACAAAATTCAGCAAACACTGACTAACTACCAGTTCAGCTAATATTTCTTCCACACTGAAGAGCAGAGTGAAAACTTCCAGTTCAGCTAAATATTCTTTCCACACAGTTAAAATCAATTTAAATACTGTATTTTTTTGAAAAAAAAAAAAGCAGATAAAGGTACTTAAATTCTCTTATACGTCCAGTTAAATATAGCAAGTTGTTAGCCGGCCAAAGCTGAGGTTTTTAAGCAGAAAATATTTCACACTGTACCACTTAAATAGGTAAGGACAGGAAATCAAAGAATGTGACTACCCCCACACTTGTAATTACTAGCAAATAACAAAATTCAGCAAACACTGACTAACTACCAGTTCAGCTAATATTTCTTCCACACTGAAGAGCAGAGTGAAAACTTCCAGTTCAGCTAAATATTCTTTCCACACAGTTAAAATCAATTTAAATACTGTATTTTTTTGAAAAAAAAAAAGCAGATAAAGGTACTTAAATTCTCTTATACGTCCAGTTAAATATAACAAGTTGTTAGCCGGCCAAAGCTGAGGTTTTTAAGCAGAAAATATTTCACACTGTACCACTTAAATAGGCAAGGACAGGAAATCAAAGAATGTGACTACCCCACACCTGTAATTACTAGCAAATAACAAAATTCAGCAAACACTGACTAACTACCAGTTCAGCTAATATTTCTTCCACACTGAAGAGCAGAGTGAAAACTTCCAGTTCAGCTAAATATTCTTTCCACACAGTTAAAATCAATTTAAATACTGTATTTTTTTGAAAAAAAAAAAGCAGATAAAGGTACTTAAATTCTCTTATACGTCCAGTTAAATATAGCAAGTTGTTAGCCGGCCAAAGCTGAGGTTTTTAAGCAGAAAATATTTCACACTGTACCACTTAAATAGGCAAGGACAGGAAATCAAAGAATGTGACTACCCCCACACCTGTAATTACTAGCAAATAACAAAATTCAGCAAACACTGACTAACTACCAGTTCAGCTAATATTTCTTCCACACTGAAGAGCAGAGTGAAAACTTCCAGTTCAGCTAAATATTCTTTCCAGACAGTTAAAATCAATTTAAATACTGTATTTTTTTGAAAAAAAAGCAGATAAAGGTAGTTAAATTCTCTTATACGTCCAGTTAAATATAGCAAGTTGTTAGCCGGCCAAAGCTGAGGTTTTTAAGCAGAAAATATTTCACACTGTACCACTTAAATAGGCAAGGACAGGAAATCAAAGAATGTGACTACCCCCACACCTGTAATTACTAGCAAATAACAAAATTCAGCAAACACTGACTAACTACCAGTTCAGCTAATATTTCTTCCACACTGAAGAGCAGAGTGAAAACTTCCAGTTCAGCTAAATATTCTTTCCACACAGTTAAAATCAATTTAAATACTGTATTTTTTTTGAAAAAAAAGCAGATAAAGGTACTTAAATTCCCTTATACGTCCAGTTGAATATAGCAAGTTGTTAGCCGGCCAAAGCTGAGGTTTTTAAGCAGAAAATATTTCACACTGTACCACTTAAATAGGCAAGGACAGGAAATCAAAGAATGTGACTACCCCCACACCTGTAATTACTAGCAAATAACAAAATTCAGCAAACACTGACTAACTACCAGTTCAGCTAATATTTCTTCCACACTGAAGAGCAGAGTGAAAACTTCCAGTTCAGCTAAATATTCTTTCCACACAGTTAAAATCAATTTAAATACTGTATTTTTTTGAAAAAAAAGCAGATAAAGGTACTTAAATTCTCTTATACGTCCAGTTAAATATTGCAAGTTGTTAGCCAGCCAAAGCTGAGGTTTTTACGCAGAAAATATTTCACACTGTACCACTTAAATAGGCAAGGACAGGAAATCAAAGAATGTGACTACCCCCACACCTGTAATTACTAGCAAATAACAAAATTCAGCAAACACTGACTACCAGTTCAGCTAATATTTCTTCCACACTGAAGAGCAGAGTGAAAACTTCCAGTTCAGCTAAATATTCTTTCCACACAGTTAAAATCAATTTAAATACTGTATTTTTTTGAAAAAAAAGCAAATAAAGGTACTTAAATTCTCTTATACGTCCAGTTAAATATAGCAAGTTGTTAGCCGGCCAAAGCTGAGGTTTTTAAGCAGAAAATATTTCACACTGTACCACTTAAATAGGCAAGGACAGGAAATCAAAGAATGTGACTACCCCCACACCTGTAATTACTAGCAAATAACAAAATTCAGCAAACACTGACTAACTACCAGTTCAGCTAATATTTCTTCCACACTGAAGAGCAGAGTGAAAACTTCCAGTTCAGCTAAATATTCTTTCCACACAGTTAAAATCAATTTAAATACTGTATTTTTTGAAAAAAAAAAAGCAGATAAAGGTACTTAAATTCTCTTATCGTCCAGTTGAATATAGCAAGTTGTTAGCCGGCCAAAGCTGAGGTTTTTAAGCAGAAAATATTTCACACTGTACCACTTAATTAGGCAAGGACAGGAAATCAAAGAATGTGACTACCCCACACCTGTAATTACTAGCAAATAACAAAATTCAGCAAACACTGACTAACTACCAGTTCAGCTAATATTTCTTCCACACTGAAGAGCAGAGTGAAAACTTCCAGTTCAGCTAAATATTCTTTCCACACAGTTAAAATCAATTTAAATACTGTATTTTTTGAAAAAAAAGCAGATAAAGGTACTTAAATTCTCTTATACGTCCAGTTAAATATAACAAGTTGTTAGCCGGCCAAAGCTGAGGTTTTTAAGCAGAAAATATTTCACACTGTACCACTTAAATAGGCAAGGACAGGAAATCAAAGAATGTGACTACCCCCACACCTGTAATTACTAGCAAATAACAAAATTCAGCAAACACTGACTAACTACCAGTTCAGCTAATATTTCTTCCACACTGAAGAGCAGAGTGAAAACTTCCAGTTCAGCTAAATATTCTTTCCACACAGTTAAAATCAATTTAAATACTGTATTTTTTGAAAAAAAAAGCAGATAAATGTACTTAAATTCTCTTATACGTCCAGTTGAATATAGCAAGTTGTTAGCCGGCCAAAGCAGAGGTTTATAAGCAGAAAATATTTCACACTGTACCACTTAAATAGGCAAGGACAGGAAATCAAAGAATGTGACTACCCCCACACCTGTAATTACTAGCAAATAACAAAATTCAGCAAACACTGACTAACTACCAGTTCAGCTAATATTTCTTCCACACTGAAGAGCAGAGTGAAAACTTCCAGTTCAGCTAAATATTCTTTCCACACAGTTAAAATCAATTTAAATACTGTATTTTTTGGGGGAAAAAAAGCAGATAAAGGTACTTAAATTCTCTTATACGTCCAGTTAAATATAGCAAGTTGTTAGCCAGCCAAAGCTGAGGTTTTTAAGCAGAAAATATTTCGCACTGTACCACTTAAATAGGCAAGGACAGGAAATCAAAGAATGTGACTACCCCCACACCTGTAATTACTAGCAAATAACAAAATTCAGCAAACACTGACTAACTACCAGTTCAGCTAATATTTCTTCCACACTGAAGAGCAGAGTGAAAACTTCCAGTTCAGCTAAATATTCTTTCCACACAGTTAAAATCAATTTAAATACTGTATTTTTTTGAAAAAAAAGCAGATAAAGGTACTTAAATTCTCTTATATGTCCAGTTGAATATAGCAAGTTGTTAGCCGGCCAAAGCTGAGGTTTTTAAGCAAAAAATATTTCACACTGTACCACTTAAATAGGCAAGGACAGGAAATCAAAGAATGTGACTACCCTCACACCTGTAATTACTAGCAAATAACAAAATTCAGCAAACACTGACTAACTACCAGTTCAGCTAATATTTCTTCCACACTGAAGAGCAGAGTGAAAACTTCCAGTTCAGCTAAATATTCTTTCCACACAGTTAAAATCAATTTAAATACTGTATTTTTTGAAAAAAAAGCAGATAAAGGTACTTAAATTCTCTTATACGTGCAGTTGAATATAGCAAGTTGTTAGCCGGCCAAAGCTGAGGTTTTTAAGCAGAAAATATTTCACACTGTACCACTTAAATAGGCAAGGACAGGAAATCAAAGAATGTGACTACCCCCACACGTGTAATTACTAGCAAATAACAAAATTCAGCAAACACTGACTAACTACCAGTTCAGCTAATATTTCTTCCACACTGAAGAGCAGAGTTTTAACTTCCAGTTCAGTTAAATATTCTTTCCACACAGTTAAAATCAATTTAAATACTATATTTTTTTGAAAAAAAAAGCAGATAAAGGTACTTAAATTCTCTTATACGTCCAGTTGAATATAGCAAGTTGTTAGCCGGCCAAAGCTGAGGTTTTTAAGCAGAAAATATTTCACACTGTACCACTTAAATAGGCAAGGACAGGAAATCAAAGAATGTGACTACCCCCACACCTGTAATTACTAGCAAATAAAATTCAGCAAACACTGAATAACTACCAGTTCAGCTAATATTTCTTCCACACTGAAGAGCAGAGTGAAAACTTCCAGTTCAGCTAAATATTCTTTCCACACAGTTAAAATCAATTTAAATACTGTATTTTTTTGAAAAAAAGCAGATAAAGGTACTTAAATTCTCTTATACGTCCAGTTGAATATAGCAAGTTGTTAGCCAGCCAAAGCTGAGGTTTTTAAGCAGAAAATATTTCATACTGTACCACTTAAATAGGCAAGGACAGGAAATCAAAGAATGTGACTACCCCCACACCTGTAATTACTTGCAAATAACAAAATTCAGCAAACACTGACTAACTACCAGTTCAGCTAATATTTCTTCCACACTGAAGAGCAGAGTGAAAACTTCCAGTTCAGCTAAATATTCTTTCCACACAGTTAAAATCAATTTAAATACTGTATTTTTTTGAAAAAAAAAGCAGATAAAGGTACTTAAATTCTCTTATATGTCCAGTTGAATATAGCAAGTTGTTAGCCGGCCAAAGCTGAGGTTTTTAAGCTTGTCTAAGCACTTTGGGTATAATGTCAAATTTTAAGCATTCATGAAAATAAAGAATTTCTTACTGCAGTTTACTTATATTTAAGCAACTTGTGATCAAATTCTTTTAAGTTATAGACCAAGTTGCTAACACCATCTGTTGTGTTCACATGTCTACTGTTGTTTTGAGAGTTAAACGGATCAAAATTCAGAGAGGTAGACATAAAATCTAATAAAGATGTAATCTGGACAGAAAAATTAATTCTATTTTCTAGACCCAAATTAGAATTATCTGCCAACGGAACAGCATTATTGACTGGATTTTCATTACACATGACTACCCCATTATTAATAAATTAGGTAATAAGCCATTAATAACATATAGAACAGGGCCTAATTTAAAATGTCTTTTAGAAATGCCTTTAAAGTTGAACAACAAAGTTAATGGAATGTTCAGATGTGGCCATTGCCATTATTGTAAACACATATTAATAGGCAATTCTTTTAACATCAAGGACACTTCGTATAAGGTTATAGGTAAATATAATTGTGAATCCAAATGTGTAATATACCTTGCTTTATGTCAATTTTGTCCAGGGTTCTATATAGGGAAAATGGAGAGAAAGTTGAAAAATAGAATTTATGAACATTTTTATAACATTGGTAAGAGTAATTTAAATAATGCCTTAGCAAAATATATTAATGATAATCCAACACATGTTTTCAAATTTGTAGTTATAGAACAAGTGAAGAAGAATGTTTGGGGTGGACCATGGCATCTAAAATTAGAAGAAAGGGAGTTGTTATGGCAACTTCGTACTAATGCCAATACCTTTCCAGGGCTTAACGAATATTGCTCTATTAAATGTTTATTAAAATTAAAAGCCTTGGAAAGATGAAATAAACATCTTTAGTATCTAATATAATCAATATGAAATATGTTTAAATTTCATTAATATGTTAAAACTAACATATTTTAGTTTAATTATATACGTTCTTGTTGGTATGTTTTTATAGATGTTAAGTAAGTTATTGGTTAAAATTTTTTATTAAAGGTTGGTTTCTTTAAATATTTTTAAATAGTCAATTAAACATTGTGATGTAATTGATGTAATATGCTATTTAAGAAGGATTTTGGAAGGGATTTTTTTTGTCTGAGGAAGTGCAGTAAATTGGGCTGTATGAAAGTGCTTACCATAAATTGGTGGTGTTTTTAAGATTTGTGGCATCCTTTTCTTATATTCATTAAAAAGTGTCCCTATGTTTGGGCCTGTATCCCCCCAGTATTGAAGTCTTTGTCCACATTTATTGTTCTAAGAGATGAGAGGTATAACCCGTGGATATAAGCTCCATGGCACACACAATAAGGACATAGCATTATAGTATATATAACTAGATAGGTAGTCATTCTAATCTCAATCCTGCCAACTGTGTATATGTCCACGGATGTATATCCACTGCAGTAGTGTGGCTGTCTTGCCTATTTGTGTGCAATGGTTATACCATTTTGTGTGCCTGTGCCACCCTGCTAACTCCGCCATCACCAACCTAATGAGGGCCTACAGATGTCATCCACCTTAGATGCTGAGTTACACATTTTCAAACACAATAGCACTGTGGCACATGCAATATGTATGGCAGACTATAGTGTACATGACTAGATAGGTAGGTGTTCTATTTCCAAAACTGGAAACTCTCTGTGCATGTGTGTTGGAATGCATGTCCACCTGCAGCAGTGTGTGTGACACGGTATACCATTTTAAGGGGGCCTGTTTACACCCCATTGGCAGTCTTTACAGCAACTGCAGATGTCATCCACCTGAGTAGCAGTGGTAGACACTGCAAAGCTGTGTAACCTCCAGGGTTCATGTGCTATGTATATAGTGCTATCATATGTAAAACTAGACAGGTAGGGGTTCTACTATCATCAAGGGCAGTTCAGGAGTGTGTGTGTGTGTGTGTGTGTGTGTGTGTGTGTGTGTGTGTGTGTGTGTGTGTGTGTGTGTGTGTGTGTGTGTGTGTATGTATGTATATCCCCTAGCAGCAGTGTGACTGTGTTAGGGCCACAAACATACCTCTGAAGTAATTAGAGAAAGACATCTGGATAAAGCCATACAGAAAAGTGAGACAAAGCCCAAATATTACGGTCAATCTTGAAATATTGCTCTGACAAACATACATGTATTTTCTGAAGGGTATAAAGTCTGATAGGAAAATATCTGTCATTTTTGTGTAACATCAGTCTTTAATGATTTCACACTACTTTGCCAGTAAACCACAATGTTATGACAAATGGAAAAACATATGTGCAAACATCAGGATATTCTGCAGAAATCTGTAGAGGTTAGAGGTATGGCCACCACCTGTCCCACCCTGTAGGTTGCAGTCTATGTTTAGCCAGGTGTGACCTCTGACAATGACATAAGAGTGTAGAGTGTAGGACTACAAACATTTCCTAGAGTTGTGTACTACCTGCATAAAGCAGTTATTTCACATCAGAAGCACCTTAATGTTATGAGAAATAGTGCAATCTAAGGTAATGTAACACAAAGAAGCTGTCATATTGGCAAACCATGGGAAGTCCTGTCTTGTTGCACTTGCCATGGGTATGGTATGTCCTGCAGCTGTCACATTACTACAAGACTTGTCCCAAATTCCACATTTGATAAGGTGGCAATGCTACTTTGTGTTGCCTATGTGTGTGCAATATGTAGACATGTGTAGGCCCTTTGAGTAGCTTCCACTAACAATGACTCACATGTATCTAGGCATGAATGCTAACTGCCACTACTCACATAGGTAGGTGCTGTCTAAGGCTGTGGCAACTGTAAGTAGTGTGCTGTCTGTCATTGACCCACAATCTGATGTTAACACTCTGCAACAGGGTCATACAGCAGGTATGAAATGGTGCCAAGGTCTTGGCCTCAAGCTGAATGCAGAAAACAGTACCATCATACCATATGGTGAGGACATGGACCCACTATTTCCCACAGCACAGGCAACCCCATAAACACACAAACTACATTGACAGACCTGGCTACTCAGGTTGATAACACTGTTGCATTCAGCCATCGAGTAGTGGCAGTGGTCAGAAAAGGCTTGGACGGAGTTCAACACATAGGCAAAGGGACTGCATCCAGACAAACGGTGGATATCACTTCTTTATAGTCCTCAGTCAGTACAACAATACGTTTTCATCATGGCCGATCTGGTATGTACCTATACAGACATCTGTACCAACTGGAAAGGCTATGTTAACACCCACAAAGGTTATCCATTGCCTTCAACACCTGTTCCATGCAGACAGCCTTGAATCAGTAGTGGCCCACTTGGTACTGGGCATGTTGTCTACAGGTGGGCTGTGGCATGCCTAGATGGCAATGTTGTGCTGAGCCCTTCACTCTGTGCAGATTACCAGCATGACAGGCCTGAATAACATAGGTGACAGCAAATAAATCTGTTGAAGAGACAGGTTTGTCTCCCAGAGGCTGCCCTGTCTCAGGAATGCACTTTCCATACATGACAGAGTATGATGCAGACCCTCATCAAGTGCATCCGTGATGAGTGGGTGGAACAACAAAACTCTGTCCCAGTGTCAAACCTGTGTCTATCAATACAATGGGCAACAGGTGCTGATCAATGATTCTGTTGGTGATAAAGTAATGGCTAGGGCTGTAAGTGACCCAGGGTCAGTACTGTAGTAACCTCCTATGGACCTATGAACTTGCGATCCTACAGAACTCCCAGGTGGCATGTATCAAGAGTGGTATGCTGTGTCAAGGGGTGTGCATGCAAGAGTATGCAGTCTGCTTCCATTGTCCATCACACACTGTTCCACGCATATCCACCTAGGTAAACATGTGCATATACAGTGGTACCTTGGTGAGGAAAAGGTCTCTGCATTGCCACTATGCCATCATGATCTTCTGTAATGGCAGTAGGTCCCCATGACTTAGACACACAGACACCTGGAACAGAAACAGAATAAGGTCTGTCAGACAAGAGTCAGCCAGCAGTACTAACAGCAATAAAGCATCATGGCACAAAGGTACATACACTTTGATGTGTACACATGACAATTGCCACAAGACAGCACCTTACAGGACATAACAGTACTGCACTACAAACTGTCATTAACTGTATTATATTCACCCTGTGCATTAGACACATATTAGCATGTCCCTGCAATGATGGTATGGATAACAGGGATTTGGATCAGGTGTCATCACATGCACAGAGTGTGATGTTGGGTTGACAAAGGCCTAGGCTTTGCCATACAGTTGACATTGTGTGTGTGTGTGTGTGTGTGTGTGTGTGTGTGTGTGTGTGTGTGTGTGTGTGTGTGTGTGTGTGTAGGGGTGCTGGTCAGCTGGACCATGGAGAGGAGGTGTGTGTGTCTGTTGGGGACCTGCATGTGACAGTGATGTGTGAATATGTGAATGCACACAGTCAAGCCATGTGCTAGCCCTACACGAGGGTATGTTGGACAGCTATGGACCATAGATGACAGAATGTACAGTTCACCATCTCCGGCTATGAACACGAGAAGTGGTTCTGCCAGGAGTGGCACTGACACCACCATGCCCAAGGCCAAATGCAGTACTACATGCTGATGGTGACCAGTGTCTACTGGGTCTGTGTCCCTCATGGGATCACCCAGGACTGCATGCCCTTGGCCTGCCACCCGACCATCTATCCACTACATCAGCAAAATTATGTAAGGCATCACCAATGCCATGGAGGGAGTCATGCATGCCAGGCAGTGTGGCATCCATGACCCTCAGCATCCATCTGGTGTACCATTCACAACATGCCTGTGCCTCCATGACAGTTCAAAACATGTGTCAGGTGACATGTGCTGTGACACCTCTGACAGGTGCTGGATGGATAGCAGTCCTCCTTCGAGTACCCCTGTCAATCTGCCTGTATGGGGCCTTGCCAGGTCTCTGATTATGGCTAGTATCTGCAGTCACAGATCCCATAGTTGCCACACTCCCCTATTCAATGCCACCACCCTCTGACTTCCCAATATCTGTGGCTGCTGGGGACTGTGTATGTGTGGGCATACAGACTGTGTGTGGGGACATTGGAGGCGGAAGTGGGATGTCAATCAATGGAACAGATCCAGCACCCAACAACCCTACCTGTGCCTCATTATGGCCACCATTATCATCAGAGTCTGATGAGACACTGACATAAGGTTGTGAGGGGGACACACTCTGACCATCATGGTCACCTGTGAGGGGAAGACAACATGACTAAATTAATTCCTGCACTATAATGTCTGCTGATCCCCCCCCCACACACACACACACATACAGGTGAGGTGCCACGAAGGCATGATACAGACCACACCTTTTGACTGATGCCATGCACAACACACAATCAGACCACAACAAACACACTCTGAATAGGCCCATGACACCATGCAGTGCAGCTATGTCCAATAAATGTTGCTAGTACTATACACGTCTGAGATATGTGACGTCAGAGTATGTGATGGACCTTCACCTAATACTCAGTGCACCCATTTACACAATAGTAATGCACCCCTGTATAGTAGACAGGCTGCACCTTTACAAAAATACATTCTAATATGTTACAGCTCCTGCAAATATGCTACTGTGATTACTGATGTGATGTACTGTAGTGAACCACACCACAACTGAACATGCACGTATTGCAATATGGCTAAGCTTAACAGTAGTGTCCATGGCAAACTGGCAGCCCTTAACATGGCTAGGTTATAGATGAGCCATAACAAGACAGTTCCACCCTCAATGGCTACAGGATGATGGTCCCCAGCCACACCAGAGGTACCTATGGATTTGTGGGGGATGGGTATAGTCAGCAGACACACATATGGCATTGGTACATGGTGCATTTATCAACACATACAGTACAAACTGTAATACTATCCAAATTGCTGACATTCACAATATGTGTGCACACGTGTGCATTACAAAACCCCACCAACAAATGCAGACTGTCCTGACATATGTGTACAGGTATGCAGAGGCTGCCAATATGAATTCTACAATATTAACATGATGACCACTGGAGGCTTACCTGGACGCTCCTTGGCTGTGGAATATGTGCCACCCACCTCCATGGCATATGTTGTGATAGTTTCTTGTGAGCTAGTGGCTGCACCCAGGTTTTCCAGGAACTCATCTGTCGCTGAGAGTGGGGGTTGTGTAGTAGTCCCTCCTCCAGTTCCAGCATGGTCCCTGGCCACAGCTGTGGCCCTTTGCCATGCATGATGTATCTCATTAACCCCGACTACTGTCTCCTAGCGCTTCTGTGGTTACATCCGAGTGCGCTATGAGACATGTGGAATTTTCTGATGTTACCCCCAAGTGCCATGCACAGGCGCAACTTACTTCCGAGTCCTATTTCAGCCCCATGTCATGAAAACTAAGCTGAATATGTAACTGAACTTTGTCAGTCACCTTCTCAACTTAGCTTTCACATTGCAGTAACCACATGTTTACATTTAATATTTTTGAATAAATCAGCTTTTTTCGCACTAAGCCAATTCTGCCTGGATTTCTTGAAGCAAGTGGTGGCAGCCAATCAGGTTAGTGAAATCCAAGCCACCACTTGCATAACACCTCCACCTCCCAGACCTGTTGCCATTGTTCTTTTAGAATAAATATAGGAGTCCAGCAGCTAATATCCCCCTTTTGTTCCTAGCAATTGAAGAATTTACTTGTGTTGCTGCTGGATCCCTCTAGTTCCTATACCGATTTGCCCTTAGAAGAGGTCCGTGAAGCAGTGAACTATTCTAGCCGACCCGTCGGTTTCGCAAGTGCTTTATCTTCCTGTGAGTTTTTTTTTTTTAATCTTTGTAGCAGGCAAGGATTTTAAAAGTTAATCTTTGTGTAATATGGAAGAGGAAAACATTCTGTCAAGCATATACACTAAGTTCCTATGCATTTATTTAGCAATTTTATTCATCTGCAGCATCTTTGGTTTGCCTTAATCATTTGCATGATGTGTGTGGGCAAGGAATGAACGCACTTATCACTCATTGCACTGTGCTTGTGGATTATTCCTGTGTACGAAAAGCCGTTTTCTCTGGTGTGTCCTTTCATAAACACACACATTCAGTTTACAACAAACAAGACAAATAGAAGAACAAGCAGGTTAAAGAAAAAGGTGAAGTAATTATTATTATGTTTTAAAGGGGATGGAGATGACTGTAGAAATTACTAATTTCCAGAGTAAGTATGGGTCACAGTTTAACAATACTGAGGTCACTGGTATCCTGTCAGATTGTTTTTATATCTCTATATTACAGTCTCAGATATTGTTTTGTTATATAATTCTGCCGCTGTATCCTGTATTGATCCCTGTTTATTTACATTAAGTGCAGCTTGTTCATGTGTGGTAATGCTTAACTGGTTTACTACTATCACTTCCTTGACATAATTTTCCTACTTGGCAGTGACTAAGAAGTATCTGATGAGTCCCATACTCAAGGGACTAAATGTTTTGTAGGTGTGTGAGTGTAAATAAATGTAAGCTGACACTTGGTTGAACTGACTAGTACATGACAGCCAAGATTAGCTCACAGTTTTCCTTAGTGTCAACATGATGACCTTTCCTTGGTGCTTCCTCTTATTCTACATCAGTGAAAAGCTGGAGTTAACTGTGCACCTGATAAACGTATTCTCGATGAAGATTTGCACCCTAAGCATATTTAGCTGTGATGTGCTCCTGTGATGAGAACAGTTAGTTATTAATTTTCCCGGAATATATATGTCATCACTCTAGGTACTAATGTGTTGACAGATGCCTTGACTGTTTTTTCTGGGTTATTGGCAGTTGAAAACCAGTTAATCGGATGCTGTTTGTTTGATATGTGTTAAAGTATGGCAAGACCTGCATGAGTACTCTCTTTTTTGGGGGGGGCATCCTTGTCTTTGTTATATTTTTATAAGTCACCCCTGGTGTGGCAGATAAATAAGTCCAAGTACCTTCATTCTGCAAGATCTGTCTAATGCCTATTCCCTTAGGCACTGTTTGACTAAACTGTGTTCCATTCAATGAAATTGTGTGCTTCATGGCATTATTGTGCAGCTACTTTCCTCTTATTTAGTAGGATATGTGCAACGTGCTGACTCAGGGGCTATGAAAAAGCAGAAATGAGTTAGTAGAGGAAATGGACCACGGACCCAGAATAGAAAGCTGCAGATTAAATCAGGATTGGTACTTGTGAAATTCCTTTTATCTTGCCAGCAGTGAACATTTATATTTTTAAGTACTTGTACATGATGAACTTGTGATTAGGGCTGCACGTGGGTTTGCGAACCAATCCAGAATCCGTGAGCATCAGTTAAATATATATATATATATATATATATATATATATATATATATATATAATATATATATATAGATATATATATATATATATATATATATATATATATATAGAGAGAGAGAGAGAGCGAGAGAGAGAGTCAAAATTCAGGTAGACATCAGCAGGCTAGTGTGTTTAAGGTAGGCGATGTACTGCTTTTACAGTTAGTCACTGGCTATTCTGTGAAGGGGTGGGGGTACATGTTCTTAGTTAAGTGTTTTTGTACACATTGACTTAATATATATGTGGCAATCAAGTAAGAAGGCAGAGGCAGGAATTGTTGAACATGTTCGTGAACGGGTTTTAATCTCTTAAGATTGTGTGGCTGTTGGTATATTTGTGCATACATTTCTTTCTCATTAGAAAACTTTTCGTTGGGTTGTAGTACAGC
Source organism: Protopterus annectens (assembly GCF_019279795.1). NCBI lineage: Eukaryota > Metazoa > Chordata > Ceratodontiformes > Protopteridae > Protopterus > Protopterus annectens. Next base: position 938,504,753 of record NC_056741.1, read on the forward strand.
CCAATAGAATGTAAGTAAATGACTTGCAGGCCCAGTGGAAGTGGGGGACATACCAGGTAGGACTGAATCCAAGCAGAGACACTAGTAAACAATGACAACCTGTGAATAAATAGACATGTTCATAACCAGGTAGTTAATTTATTTGCTCCACTTGTGAAGTTTTATCAGTTTAGGAATTAATTTAATTTTACTCCTTGAATTTTCCTTTCTGTGCCACAGGTAATTAGTCATCCAGACTTTCTGTTGTGTCTGTCCCCTGAGCAGCACCCCCCAGAGAGCTGCCCCTGCATTTGAATACTTACTTCCCTTAGTTGGCTTCCTACTTTAGTATGGAAATAATACATTTTTATCATTGTGCGGAGTCTGTATGTTCTCTTTGTATTCTTGTGGGTTTCCGTTGTGTGCTCCCATGTCCTCCTACATTCCAAAGACATGCAGTAGGTGGATCGGACTCTCTAAATTGACCAGAGGTGTGAGTGTACACACAAGTGCATGGTATGTAAGAACTACCACAGCAGGGCTAACCACCAGGCAGTGTGAACCTTGTCTCCAGATCATTTTCACTTTTGAAGTGACACTCAGACCCAATATGCAAAAATGGGAAAGGGGGTTGTGGGTGGATGAGTGGATCGTATACTAATCTAAAACATCTTATTGGGAAAATTAATTGTGGAGTGAACAACTATACTCAGATACTTTTTGATAATCAGTCTTTTTTGCCAGAAAAGTTTGGTTTCTTCATGTATATTTGCATCAAAAGTGACTAATTTCTGCTTTTATAATTGATTACTTATTATGATTTCTGTAATTAGTTCCCCCAATGTGTATTTTTTCTTGCATTTATTCTGACTGGCTGTTCTGACTGAAGATCAGCTTCTCAAAATGTCCACCTCAGAGTTTCACTAAGAAAAGAGCATTCAACAAGTTGACATTAACTTGCAGAGTGAGTTTTTAACATTTAGTAGTATGCAAGAGTATTTTCCCCAAAAGTTCTTGAAGCTTGCCACAGAAGAGGTAAGAAGAGCAAATGACCATGAATTTTGTATGAAACTAAATAAAGTAAGAAACTTGTAGATAATCAGGTAGCTATAGGAAGTAGATCTGAAATGAATAACTTAAATGATTTTGGTCTTTGTGAAAAACATAAGGGAAAGTGTACAATTTGTAAAAAAAAAAAAAAAAAAAAAAAATTGGATCCCAAAGGTACTGAACCTGTAAGGAATCTGTCATGACATTGAAATGACCCATAGAGCTTTGAACTGATTGCATTGTAAACTAAGTTTATTCCCTTTGTTTAGATAAGGGAATAGTGTTCTCCAGGCAGATTTTTAAACTATTTTAATGGGATGTTTAATACTTGGGATGATAACCTTTTCTTAATCAAAAATAACACCGTCTGATATGGATGAAATGGACTGGGGTAGCACATCATTAAAGAGATTCTGAATAAAAAACTACATGGACTCATGATAAATAAATAAGTAAATAAAGTAACTTTTTAAGGATAAGTTAGTTATTCTTTCAATAAATAAGCTTGCTACTTCGACTTTTGGACATCATGTAAGATATGGTGGTCCCCTACCATAAATAAACTCTACAACAAAAGGAAGAAACTGTTGCAGAAAAGGGTAAAGTCCCAAGACTGGAAAAAGTCCCTAGCTAGTCTTAGCAAAAGATTGAGATAACTCATCAAATCCTCTAAACATAGCTATGAAAACAAAATAGCAGCAAATACTAAAGACAACCACAAGGCACTCTATAGTTATGTCAAGAATCTTCAGGGCAACACTCAGGTCTGCTCTGAGCTGCAGCACAATGGCAACACATATACTGAGCCAGCTGACATTGTCGATATATTGGCTGATAAGTTCAGTGCAAACTTTACCCCTTTCACCCCTCAAAGGGCGAATCGCAATTCCCGAGGAGTGTCAAGTTCCTAATATTACTGCTGCTCAGGTTAAAACCGCACTGTCTAAAGCCAAGAACACAGCTTCCATGGGACCCGATAATATCCCTGGGTGCATCCTACATGAGGTACAAAATGAAATGGCGCCACACCTGAGTGCCCTGTTCAATCACAGCCTCACTTCAGGCTTTGTACCCACTGAGTTGTGAATGGCCACAGTCATTGCTTTGTACCCACTGAATTGCGAATGACCACAGTCATCCCACTCCACAAAGGGGGAGCAGCTACAGACCCTGAAAACTATCGCCCCATTATCCTGACTTGTCTGATAGGCAAGGCTATGCAGCATATCATCGTGGACTTTATAAATGGGGATATAGGAAGCCTCCAAACTCTGGACCCCACAAAGTTCGGATTTGTGAAAGGCAGATCATGCCTGCTCAGTCTGGTAGACTTCTTTGAGTCCGTCACCAGAACTGTGTTTGAGGGCTATCTTGATCTTGCCAAGGCCTTTGATACCATTCCCCACTCTGGAATCATTGATAGACTCACTAATCTAGGTATTAATCCCAATGTCACAAGGTGGGTTGCTAACTGGCTCATGGATAGAACTCACACTGTGAAGGTTGCAGACTCCAAATTGGACTACCCACCAGTCACTAGTGGTGTCCCACAGGGATCTGTCCTGGGTCCCCTTCTGTTCGGCATCTACTTCTCAGAAGTTCAAGCCAACACAAAAGGACTCTGGCTGACCAAGTTTGCAGATGATTGTAAACTGGGAGCCATTATAGAATCCCCAACTGACATTGACATCTACAAAGGGGCCTCACTTACACCAATGACTGGTGCCTGAACCACGGCCTTAAACTAAATGCCAAAAAATGCATCGTTATTCCCTTTGGGGAGAACTCTGTGCCCATGAATTACCACATTAACTCAGAAGGTGTAGTAAGAGATCTGGGAACACAGGTTGATAGCAACCTCTCCTTTAACAACCACATCGCCACTGTGGTTAGAAAATACTTTTATGTGGCACATCTCATCACAGAGGGTTTCTCATCAAGGAAGAAAGAGGTCATCGTCCCTCTCTACTCATCCCTCATTAGACCTATTAGAGAATACAATGCCTCTTTTGGCATGTACCTCACTAGACACCTGCAACAGCTGGAAAGGCCAGAAAAATACCTCACCAAGAGGATTTTAGGCCTTAACACATGCCCTATACTGATAGACTCAAAAAAATCCAGTTATACTTGGTCTCATATCACCTCCTTAGAGGCGATCTCTGCTTAACCTTCAAAGCCATGTCTGAACAAGAGCTGCTAGACATGCTACATCTAAAAAAAAACAATCCCACCATGCCACACACTCCAGGGACCTCAATATTGTTACCACATTAAATAGAACATGCTGGAGGGATGGGTTCCTTACCCAGAGACTGCCCATGCTCTGAAACAGACTCCCCATCCACGTCAAGCAGAGCTCCTCTCTGGCCCTCTTCAAAAGAAATCTTGACGAGTGGATGGGAAATAGAAAATTCACCCCAGGGATCACCTCAGCTGTCCTGCTAAATAGAGGCAATGGGAACTAACATCTTTTGACATGATACTAGGGTTTCTTATTGGCTAGGCTTACATAGGCCCCAGGGCCATTAGCCTAGTGCACACATATGAACCTATGAACTTATTCACTCTAGAATGATGAGGGTGAGATGAACAATGTAGAAATAATGCCAGTCTGCCAAGCAGGCTGTCTATCTAATCAGGCTTGCAAGTTCAGAACTAATTAACATTTTGTACTGATAATTTCCCTTTAGTCTTACAGCAGTCACATTGTCACATGCATCTCTGTCAAGTATCCTTAGCAGAGATTTTGTAGTTGCTACTTGAATTGTTTTGTGTGTTTTATTGTTACAAGCCAAATCAAGCAGCTTTGACCCAAAGGCGTCAGTTTATGCCCAGAGTATGGCAAAAGTATGCATGCAGACTCTGCTTGCAGTTTAGAGTCAAACTTCTAAATGTGGACTCCGATATTATGTTGCACTCAAATCCATTGTAAAACTTTTCATTTTTAAGTAACTTTTCAGGCCAAATATTCCAGGTTCATTCTCTGGCTTATTGTCGCATTTTAGTACATTATAGTATGTGTACTTGGCTGTCTCTTGTACCATATTCAGAGACACATTCCACGAATACACTTCTACAGTACTTAAAACTATTTCACATTTTTCATCTTTGCATGTCTCTGGTATTTTAGTACTCAGCTTTTGCAACATTTTATGTTAAAGTAAATTCGGATATAATGGCCAATAAACATAAACTTTATGCAGTCTTAACTCTCCACCCATTTTGAAAATATTTTGCTTATAAGATCTGACACAAACACGTGAGAAAATGATGCTTTATATGTCAGAAAATGTGGCGACATGAGAGGAGCTTGGTGTATTTTAGACATCTTTTATATTATTGTGATTATTTACATTTTATGGCGAGACTGAAGTTGCGAAGGAAAATTAACCTAACGTAATCACACCACATTTGTCATCATGCAGATTGGATAATGTTGCCTTCTTGACTAAGGTATATTGAGATGTTCTATAAGAGTATAAGTCTTTTTACATGGACTGTCATTAGTTTGCAATGGGGAGCGAGTAGAGGAGTGAGAACCACATCTGGCCGTTACAATGACATTTTACCTGGCAGTAGATCTCACTTGTCAGTTCTATATGGTTTATGCATGTGGTGATTGTAGCTTAATGATTTTATTTGTATGCCATTCTGTGACATGGGTGCACTTTGTGATTTAATAGCTTTCTTGGAATACCGAGTAGTGCAGGTAGAGGCTTGTTCGTAAGTATTTAGCAAATGTACATTTCTCTTGACTGGATTTTCTGGTGTTATTGAGATGTGTCACTTGCTAGGAATTCTTAGATATTTTTGAAGGTTGTATTTTATTCTTGCTAAGAGATTTTCTTGTAGGGTAATGTTAAGCTGATGACTGTCAGCATGATTTGGACCCCGGGGAGAATTCCAAAGTCTTGAGCACTGATGCCATGGGCGATTCATTCATTCCGAATAATGTCGTCTAAACAAAGTGTTTCTTGTTGTGTGGTGTTGACCATGGATGTATGACCATGTATTTTTCTGAAGCCTTTTGGGTGTATTATTAATGGCATTTTTTATTGCTTGGGAGGGTACAGTTTTGCCAAGACATTTAGCACAGACTTTTGATCTTGTCTGAAAATGCCATCATTTTTCCTCAGTGTTTTAAAACACCAATATATTTCTCCCATTGAACTCTCTGGATGTGTATTTCTGATCATGTTGAATGGTAACTGGTTGATGAGCTGTTTTGAAGGAACCTGAAGTGATGGAGTGAAATATGCTATCTTTATTGAGGCTTCTGAGATGGCATTGCGTTGTTCTTGACTGACCTCCACAATGGCGTGATGACAGCTATGCACGATACATTGACAACATGTAGCTAATGAGAACAACTGGACAACAGCCATGACCAAGTAGGACCAGTATGGTAAGAAACTGTATTGTTATATTTATGAACACCGTTGTCACTATTTACAACACAGGAAAAAAAGTGCTAAGGAAACTTGTACACATGCTGAGTAACACTGCATTTTCAGATTGTAAAAGAACTATCTGTATGCTGAAGAAAGAAGATAGTGAGAGTACTAGCCACAATGTATAGCGTCTTCTGGTTCCATAAAAACTCAGACAGCAACAGCAATATAAAATCCAAATTCGATTTATTTAAGGTAAAAAAGTGTGATGAGCGCTTTCGTGTAGTGTGACCTACGCTTCTTCAGATAGTTTTAACAAAAATTGCTATGTATTTAAATACTTGATTACGCGGGAAAATTCTTCTCTTCAAAGCAATTAATCAATTATAGTAATATACTACTATCAAATGCATTGCAATGCTATTTAAAACTATTTTAAATGCTACATTGAAAGCGCTACTTTAATAAACAAAAAACAATACAAAATTAAAATGATGACAAAAAAGTGTATATGTTTGTTTGTAACAAAATTTCTTATATAAAATAATTAAATTAATAAATCTATATCATATAAACAGATTATACTTTGTGATATTTAGTATACAGCATTATGTTGTTCAAGTTATATGGAAGCCTATATATTATAAATATCTAATCAAATTACTATGTATTTATATTAAATATCTAACTAAATGTGTACTTAAGGCTGAAAGCATATGCAAATATAAAAACATGAAATACATGAAATAAATATGTGTTACTAATATACAACATTGAAAACACATTTGAATAGTAGGTAGTATGCAAGTAGCAGTTTATATGTATATACCCAAAAGCAAAACAATTTATTAAAAAAGCAAGTGAAAAACCACCTAACTAGATGTTATTAAATAGCTTAAGGATATATATAATGACTATGTTGTATAAATTGTGTGGTAAATGTGTATTTAAATAAATAGAACATATAAATATGAATATAGATATGGATATAACAGATGTGGTTGTATAGATGGGATTTAGTATATAGTCGACATTAATAAAAATATTTACTATATACGTTATGTGACATCAAAAATATAGTGAAGAATTGTCACTTTCTTCCTATCAACATAGGCTTAATAGATAAGTAATTATTGATGCCTGGGGGCAAATGTGCAGCTAATCTTATAATCCAATTTAATTCAGCTTTTGCCAACTCATTCTCCAAATCTTTCTGTATGCTGTGCATGGGTACAAATTTTGTGTTTGTGTATGAATTGTTTTGTGTAAAATATGATATATTTCAGAGTTTGGCAAATAACTGTGGTAAGGAGCTGGTGAAGATGCAGACAAAGAACAACTAGATCAGGAGAGTGCTACCACGTACAATCGAATGTGTCAGTAACCATCCTGCAATACTTCTTTTTTTATTCTGCTTCTATCAGGCATGTGTAGAGTTTAGATGACAGGATTAATACAGAACTTGATCCCTTACGTCCATTGCTGAATGGACACATGTAAAGAGAAAAGGCATAGGTAAGGTAGACTGCTGACACAAAAGGAGGTTGTGAGATTCAAGTGGTATCAGCTGTCTGAGTGGGTAACCAGCACAGGTATCAGACAGATTAGATGGCCTTGCATGCCACTGAAGTCTCATGCCTGTCCTGGGTTCATTAGTGGAGTGGTGGTCCTTACCTTGATTTTTCTCTTTACATGTACCCATTCAGCAGTATGTTGGCTACACCAAAAATGTGTATATTTACAATGATATGTGTCTACATGGTAAAACAACTGGGTCTGAATGCTGTACACATGTACAGATATCAGTTTGTTTATTACTCAGGTTATGTAAATTATGATTTTTTTCATATTTTCGTAAATAACTTTGCAAGGGAGCATCTGAATGTGGTAAGTAATTCCTCATTTTGAAGATAGTATTGATAGTTCCAACATGGATAAAGAATGGTGCCTGTATGTTGTACAGATATCAAAGCTTGTTTTGTTCTTAGGTTATGGAAATTATGATTTTGTTCATATGTTGGTAAATAACTTTGCAAGGGGGCATCTGAATGTGCCAAGTAATATCTCATTTTGAAGATAGTATTCATAGTTCCAACATGGTAAAATAACTATGCCTGTATGTTGTACACATGTACAGATATCAAAGTTTGCTTTGGACTTAGGGGGTGTATATTAGATGATCGACCGTCCACAACCGTAAACACCTAATGAGCAACACATAAGCGCTGAAGTACAAAAAGCACAAAGGCCATAAATATCAAAAACCGGAATGCTGAACGTATTCCCATAGCCAGCAGGGTGATCGTGGGGAAGAGGAAGCATATCCTTTTCCCCTCTGTAGTGCGATCTCGGAGTTTATATATATATATATATATATATATATATATATATATATATATATATATATATATATAAGTAGGGGGTGTGGGGGTGCAGGGGGGCTTGCCCCCCTGCAAAACTGTGATTAATGAAGTTTGTTTGTGTGTGCTTTACTTACCTGTGTGGCACTGTTGTTGTTTAAACTGCGTTCGGCATTCCAGTTTTTGATATTTAGGTTCTTCACTTTTTTCATAGTTCAGCATTTATGTGTCGCTCATTAGGTGTTTGTGGTTGTGGACATTTGGTTTTATGATATAGACCTGACTTAGGTTATGAAAATTATTATTTTTTTCATACTTTGGTAAATAACTTTGCAAGGGAGCCTCTGAATGTGCTAAATAATACCTCATTTTGAAGGCAGTAGTCATAGTTCCAACTTGGTAAAAGAACTGTGCATATATGTTGTACACATGTACAGATATCAAAGTTTGTTTTGAACTTAGGTTATGGAAATTATGACTGTTTTCATATTTTGGTAAATAACTTTGCAAGGGAACATGTCAATGTGCCAAGTAATGCCTCATTTTGAAGAAAGTGTTACTCCTTACAACATGGAAAAAGAACTGTGTCTGTGCATTGTACACATGTACAGATATCGCAGTTTTAGTCTTGTAGGATTATGAAAATTATACATTTCCAATACTTCTCATTATTATGCCCATATCTTTGCAAGTGAACATGGTGATGACACAAATGATGCATCATTTTGAAGCTGACATTACGACACACAACTTGGTAACTGATATGTAGCCTCTATCAGTTACAGATAATGATATATTATGCTTTGTTTATTTATCAGTTATGAAAAATATTATATTAATCATATCTCTGTGATTATCTCTGTAAGGGAGCATCACACAGTAATGGTTAAGATATTGTTTTAAAGCTGATATTCATACAAACAAATTAAATACACATTATATGGGTCTACATAGTACATTGACCAAGATATTTTGCTTTGCTTTTCCAAAAATGTAAAAAATATGCACAATGTCAGCATTCCTTGCCAAATCTCTAATAATGCCTTTGATATGCACTATCAACATTTACACTGTTAGAAAGGTCTATGTCTGCTGAATAACTTTTGCATTTACATTTTTAGTCTAGCTATTATAGTTAAAGAGTTATAAGCATTTGTTTTCTGTATGGTATTACAAATGGGTTTTCTGAAAATGAGCTCAGGCTGCACTGTTGTTCTTGTGGTGGAATTAAGCAGGCTGCTTTTTCTGAGCTGCTCTTGAGTGAATGAGGTATTATATCTGTAGCACAGTGTTGGACCTGTTCTTAGCTCCTGTCCTGGTGGCTCACATCATTCATCAGTGCTATGAGGTCTGCCCATAGTGCAGTGCGTTGTTGCTGATTATGGTGGGTACTTGTCAGCAGCAGCCAGTGATGGAGTCTTAGGACATCAATAATGACTGCTATCATACCGTCATGCCCCAAGGTGTGGGTGGAAATGGCATGGGACATGTGATTTCAGCATATATGAGACATATAGACATCTTCACACTGTACATGCAGTGGGATGCATAGGGGAAACTACAGGGGAGTTCACCATTGGCAGCACACCTATTCAAATAATATCTAGCTACCGGCCACCACATGTGACCAGGAAGCCCATCCTGCCTATATGTAAAATCCACAACTGCATTGTGATGTGGGTCTGTACCCTGATCCTGGGTCACTTAAATGACCCAAATATGCATTGGACAATGTACCAGTGCAAGCACAAAAATGGCCAAAGAGTCATCAACAGTGGAATTATAAACACCTCAGTGTAGCTATGGGATGCCCCCACATGAGGTGAAGGTGTGTTGCAGTAGATATTACACAACACAAGTTACCCCTGCAGCATTGCTACCATCTTATCCTCCATGGCAAAGCAATCATCATGTTGTCACATTTGCAGTCATCATCTCTCACAATACCAATCTAGCTAGGTTCATACATACATACACCTCCAATGTGGAACACAGCCTCCTGGGGGGTGGTATAGATTCATAGGTTCATAGGTAGGTACTAGGCTATCTGTCTGAAGACATTTATAAGCCTAGCCAGAATGTGTTGGTTTTTGCCACCCCCTTAGTTCCCTGTGCCTCTGTTCAGCAGAGCCACTGAAGTGATCCCTGGGGTAAAGTTTTTGTTTCCCATCCACTCATCATGGTTTCTCTTGAAGAGTGTTAGTAAGGAGCTCTGCTTAATGTAGATTGGAATCTTGTTCCAAAGCACAGAAAGTCTCTGGGACAGGAATCTATCCCTCCAGCATGTCCTATTTATTGTTGTGGTGAGGTTTAGATCCCTAGAGCATGTGGCTTGAGAAGATATGGTTTTCTTTAGGTGGAGCATGTCCATCAATTCTTGGTTGGACATGGCCTTGTATGTCAGGCAGAGATCACCTCTGAGTAGATGGTATGCAACCGAGTACAGCTGGAGTTTCTTCAGTCGAGCTGCATAGGGCATCTGTTTGAGACCAGTGATCCTCTTGGTGAGGTACTCCTGTGGTCTTTCTAGCTGTTGCAAGTGTCTTGTAAGGTACATCCCAAATGGGGCATTGTACTCTATGATGGGTCTGATGAGTGATGAGTAGAGGGGCTCTTTTGATCTGGATGCAAAACTTTTGTGATTAGGTGGGCCACATAGAAGGATTTTCTAACAACTTTAGCAATGTAATTATCAAAGGAGAGATTACTATCTACTTGGGTCCCCAAATCCTTTATTACGTCTTCTGTATTTAGGGGACTACCACCTATGTGGTAGTTTGTGGGTACTTTGTTTTTTCCAAAGGGGATGACTATGCACTTTTTGGCATTTAACTTGAGGCCATGACTCTGACACCAGGTATCCGTTTCAGTCAGACCCTTTTGGAGGATGTCTGTGTCAGCCAGAGAATCAATTTTAGTCCTTAGTTTGCAGTCAACTGCGAACTTGGTCAGCCATGCTTCACAGCTCCAAACCCCTCTAAAGGGACTGGCACCAGTATCTAGGCATGCACACGTGCTAGATGTACATTTGTATAGATGCATGGAGTGAAGTATACCGGACAGGACTACATCATCCTCTGCAAGGAATCGTACACCTGTCTGGTGGACATCTGCAATACATAAGTGTCTATAACAGGGATAACATACTGCTGTCTGGGACAAACTTGTGGCAGTTGGCCATTTGCAAGCAATGTATTGTTAGTGTGAACAAGTGAATGGAATCACTCTTGGAAACCTGCACAGCAAACCCAGAGCCAAGATTGTTGACATCCACTACTGACAATCATATCCCGTTCTGCACATATGTCTGCAATATCACAGGTAGCACCTACATCTGCTCGCTTCTGGTGGTCAAGGACACCAGCTATAACAGTGCTGTAAGCATACCATACTTGATGCCTGACAGAGTTAGTGTAGGCTTCACCCCATGTCCCCCATCAGTACATCAGGATGTCCACAATATCTGCCCCCTTCTTCTATATGCCATGTGAAAGTCATGGTATACATCCACCATGAGAGCCTATCACATGACAGGATGCATCCTGCATGACGCCTAGCATAACCTTGCAATAACGTAAGCCACTGTATTCAAAGGAAGCCTGACTAATGCCTTTTTCCCAGCTGTGTAAAGGACATCCACTTTCACCCCTTTTCACTAAGGTGGTGTCTCCACCAATCTGTCACATTATACACCCATCAGCCTAACCCAGATGTTCTTCAAGGACATAACACAGTTTACAGTGAACATCATTAACAAGGATATTGGCAACCTCCACACACTCCAACATGCACAGTTAGGCCTTGTCAAGAAAGGGATCATGACTGTTACACTCGATGGCCTGTTAGACACAGTCACCAAAGCCATGATGGGGGGGGGGGGTCACAGTGCACACTTCCTACTTTGACCTGAAGAAAGTCTTTGACACTAACACCCACCTGGTCATAATAGATATATGCTCCCAATTATGCATCACACCATATGTTACCATAGGGGTAGCACACTGGCACTCTGACATGACCCAACTAGTCCACATAGGGGACGCCACCCCAAGCAGTTGACCTAAAACTAGTGGCATAACCTGTTGTTCAGTGTTTTGGCCTCTGTTATGTGTGATGTACATGTCTGTGGTCAAGGAAAAAGCCATTGGCCTATGGTCAACCATGTCTGCAGACAACTGCATGCTGTGTGCTGTCACTGGATTCCCTACTGATGTGGACATCTGCCTAGGAGGGTCTCATGCAGATACATGCCATAAACATGGCCTCAGGCCACATACCATGACTTGCAGTTGCAAACTCTTTGTGGAGACTGACATCCCCACATATTATCACCGTACTAACAACATCCTAGGCACGCAATCAGTCATGTGGGATCTGTGCACACAGGTCGATGTCAACATGACATTTAACCATCATCTTGTTTCTGTTGTTGGGTAAACCTTCTAGATGAGCCACCTCACACGTACAGGTATGTCATCCAGGGACATGGGGTCCTAACATCCCTGTATTCCCCACAATAATGTCCATTATTGTGTAAAATTCCCCATTTGTCATTCACCTCACACAGCACATGCAGCAGCTGCTGACATCACAGAGGTTCCCCACCAGGGAGTACCAGGGCCTCAAACATCTACCATACACAGATAGGCTATAAGCCCAACCCTCTACCCAGTGTCATACATAGGTTCATAGATTAGTTCATAGATTAGTAATAGGCTAACTGCCCTTGCGAGCCATTTTAATCCTAGCCAATTATCTCCTGTGGGATTCAAACCCTGTACCTTGTGTTTGTAAGGCAAATACCTTAACCATTAGGCCACCCTCCCAACCCTCTACTTGTCAGAGATGACGTCTGTCTGCCATGCAAGGCAATCACAGACTCCACATTGTTGGCCCTGCTGCACATGTGCAACTCAAGCTCCACTCTATTAACACACACACACACCCTCAACCTGTTGTGTGATATCAACTGGCCTTCTTGGCAGCTCAGATGTGTGTCCTACACACTCACCCTGCTTTGGAATGGTCACCCTGTCCACATCAGGCAGGGTAGCTATTTACACCTTTGCAGGCGGACCCTGGTTAACTGGAAGGGCAACTGCACATGCACCCTTGGGATACCACTTGTGTCCCTGTTGAACTGGGACATCAGGTGCTGACCTGCATACACATGGGCTAACATGTAGCCTAGGCATATGAGGGTTTAGGGCCCATAGCCTTGTAACCTCTTATTGTCCTGTTATGGCCTGTGTGCTGTGACAGACTGTGTTGCTAAGTGTCCACACCCATCACTGCCATAGACTGTGGTGTGCCCCCTATGGGCAATGTTACAGTACCATGTCATACAGTCAACATCTGAGAGCTAAGTGGGTGGTACTACAAGTGCATATGGACATTCCAGCTACATCTGTGCTATATAATAACTGAGAGCAGTGCATATGTGGTGTAGGGCTTCCTCCTCATAGGTGTCTGATATCTGCAGTACCAAGATGTTTGCGGAATGTGTACATCTGCCTGTTATATGTGGACCCCATGCAAGGCAAATGTGGATGTCTGGAAACCAGTTGGACAATATGTAATGGGTGTCCCCAGAGTGTGGGGAATGTGTCTGTGACATGCCAGACTCCTCAGAATGCAGTAATGGTACATTAATATCTGGTACTGTATTCATTCCCTTACATTGTATGCTCAATATATACACACACTGTTGCTGAGGTGGAGTCTATGTCCCATCAGTTCTACTGCCTATAACCTGCTGTCCTGCTGCAGGGGGTCACCAGATATGTTAGCCATGGATGTCAGGCAATGAGATACAGGTGTGGAGTACACAGTGACCAAGCCAGAGTATGGCGGGAGCCGTCATGGACACCTGGGCAATCTTTGAACTAACCTTGTATGACATTCACAGACCAAGAGGGGTTCATGACACTACATGATGTGATATGCCAACTGTATCCACCAATAGTTACTGTCACTATTGCACAACAGACAATCCAGTAGCATTTCTATGTGGGTTGACCATTGCTGAGGAGACTCAGGGGCAAGAGCTGCAATCTATGTAACTGCAAACAGAGCCAAAGACAAGACTGTAGATGCTGGACAGCAGAATAACAGCAACATCTCATTCCAAGATATGTTGTTAAGACTACTGTTGACACTCCTATTTCCCATGACTGCATCCCCACATCTGCATTCGATTACATGGTTAAATGTATGACATACCTAGTATACTGCTGTTCTCCTTTGTGAGCAGAATTCCAGTGGCATTTTCTTTGAAAATCGCAGTCTGTCTTCATGAATTAAATCACAGACCTCTGTACCATAAGCAGAAACTTGCCTTTTGTAGGTAATGTTCATGAACAGGTGATTGCTTGTGCACTAATCTGTGACTCACACTTGCTAATAGCATGCAGAACAGCTGGGTTGAATTGCCATTAGCCAATGATATGGGGAATCAGTGCTATATTTAAGGCCTTCATGTAGGCCTTGGCCCTTTTCCTGGCCAGTGAGGAGGACATTATCAAGGTGTGGGAGCTACAGCATCACAGAGGATTGGTAGAACTACTGTTCACTGTTTGGATTGATGTGGTATGTCCACAGTTTTGCATGCTATGTTTGGCCATTGTTAACAGACTTTCTGATTCTGTGGCAGTCTACTTTTTAACAATGTGTGTTGGGGTCAGTAAGGAGACAGGCAGATGTGAGTGTCATACATTATTTTTATTTGAACGTGAATGCTGATGCAGGTGATGCTGGTCTATCAGCTGTGTATGTTTGTAGGGGGAGACTGTGACATGCCTCTGTCACCTGAACATTGCCTTCCAACCCTTTATGTATGGTTGTTGTGTGGATGCCCTGTTCTATGAGTTTGGGAGGTGTGTAAGGTCTGTAGCAGGAAGCTGAACATGCTACTGCATTCTGGCCAGGAGTCATACTGGGGATTGTGAAGAGAATGGGGGACAGCAAGCTGTATATGTCAGTGAGGGAGCAGTGTCAGCTCTTATGTCACAGCATGGCTAGAGTGAGGGTATCCATAACAGTCCAGTTGAGGCATGTGCCACTGGTACATGTTAAGTAGTAGTACCAGCCAGAGAGTGGTAGGGGACATTTAGGACACCTATTCATATTTGTGACATGTGTCCCACCCTCCAGGCCTTTGACATGCTACTGTGGGTGGCAGTGACTGCAGTAGCAACAACCAGTTCTGATGGACATTGCAGGGCTCAGTTACTTCTATGTTGTATTGACAAGAATGTAGTTGTTGAGCAACAGACTGAACTGTGGGCCTGAACTGTGGGTGTCCAGATGTCGGACATGCTAGGCATGTAACAGATCAAAATACTGAGTCATTATTATGGGAGGTGTAGTTGCAAGACATATGTGCATGCATACAGTATGCTACACAGGATTGGCATGAACATGTGTGTCTGGATGGCTATGACATGTGACACTGACCTGTCTGTCATGGTTTTGTAAAATCAATATGCACTGCCTTGCCAGTACTTGGGCATACAACAGAATAGGTTTAATGACAACCATGCCATAAGTTGGTAACACAACTGTGGATATTCTGCAACAGTATGTGCAGTTGTCAGTTGTACCTGATATTGTAGGCCTCCCATCAATCCGTCAGCAGGTCTTTGGCTGTGTACTGGTTCAATGTCTGCATCACAGGCCCAAGTACTCTGTCATTTATCCCATTATATGTAGAAGTAGTGTCAGTAGTAATCAGGATAGCTTTGTAAAAACACCAGAAATTCTCAAGAGCTAAGATGGCCTAGTGGTAAGTTGCACTGACCTGTAGTTCTGTGGGTCCTGGGTTGAATAGTTGCAGTTGTGTATTTTTTCCTAATGTTACATCACTGTACTGCATGATATATTTACAAAAGCAGCAGTAGTTTCCCAGAGATGAGTTGGCTTAATGGTGTGTTGCTCTGATTGTAGTTCAGAGTGTCCAAGTTCAATACTTAGTAGGTGTGTCTTTTTTCCCTTAATGTTACATCACTGTACTGCATGATATATTTAAAAAGCAGCAGCAATCCCCCTGAGCTGAGTTGGTATAGTAGTGTACTGCTCTGACTGTAGTTTAGAGGGTCCTTGGTTTGAGACTTGGTAGGGCTGATTATGTTACTGATGCTGCAGAGCAGTGTCGGAATCAGATACGGTGATTTAAGTGGGTTTGCATGATGCACTGTGATGCTAAGCAGTGCTTATCCCTACTTAAACCCACATTATTTTCAAAAAAAAGAAAAGGAAAAAGGAGTGATAGGAAAGTGATGAAATGGGGGCAAGCAGGGAGAAAAACAATATGAAAGGCAGCTAAGAATGTGCAGGATGGGTGCAGGAAAGGACCATAGCTCTCCCTTTCTTGGGCATCATCAGCTGTGCATGATGTGGACAATTTCGTATTTGAAGCCTCACACCCCACAGGGAGGGGTATGGGTGACATAACTTTGTTGATTAATTAATGGGATGATTGAATCATGACAGTGTATGTGGGTATGAAATGGAGAGCTATGTATGAGACAAACTTCTTTTGGGGTGGACAGATGCCATTTTTTTTAAGGTGAGAGTGGGATGTTGGGGAGGGTTGTAGGTACACTTGGGGAGGTAAGTCAGGTAAGAGAGGTTGCTTATGCAGACAGACAAGACAGCAAATAGGGCATTATATGATACGTGAAGGGGGTAATCACCTTGGATAGGGAGGATGGGTGGGAATTGGAGGACTAAGTGACCCCAGATAGCAAGAGTGGGACTGAGATCCCCACCCATGGGAAGTCATCACTGCCCCTTCATGGCCTCAAAGATGGCTACGCTGGTGGGCTGGGCACTGGAGCCAGCATGCTCCTCGAGGTGCCTCAGCCTGGCACAGTCTATCATCCAAGTCATGTTGGATGACCCTGCGCACCATACCCAAAACCTGAGTCAGGGTGAGAACCTCCTCTCCAGGCCCTGTCCCCTGAGGTGGTTCCACCCAAGGGTGGTGCAGGATCAGCTGAAGGAGCAGCTCTAGGTTGTGTCCCAGATGTGCTGGGACCAGGTGCCATGGCCAGATGAGGTGGGATAGGCAGATCCGCCGGAACCAGCCTACTCAATTGTGCTATGGTGTTGACATTTGTCAAGGTGTATAAGTTAGTCATGAACAGAACATTTAAACATTAGTTGCAACAGCATGCATAGGTGTTCCAATAAACCCAGAACAATAAAATTGCATAGCATACAGAAAGCAGGCATAATTGGAATAACAGTCAGCATTGTTACAGCATGCTAGTAACAGTTACGGCAAAAGGCCAACAACAGTGGAATTTCATCAAGGTATGTTAGTATGCAACCATTGTAATATATAACCAGTAATACAACACAAGGCCCAACATTAGTTTTTGAGAACAACGTATATGGAAATGAAACCATACCCATAGTATAAGCATAGATATTTGTAATGCAGATAAGGGGAGGGGGGAGAGAAAGACATTCCATTACCAACTGCATAGGCTATATTTTCACAACAGTACTGCTCAATACTCTACAAGTCTGTTCTTACTTTACATCTACATGTGCCCTATAGCTTCTTTATTATGTACATACTTCTCAAGCTGTTCATATGGAATGGTATGGCCAAGCTGTAAGAACTATAGGTAGATAACTACAGGTGACTATTACATGTCAGGGAATCATAAATGACTAACAAGGTGTACCCTGCACTGATGTTGTGTGAGTGAGCTATTGGCATACTTCAACTGGATTTATATCTATGTGCAAGATTATTGGCAACAGTGATCACAGCCATGACAGGGTGTCACTTGAGAGACATGTATCTTGCACAGTGTAGGGTGTTTATACTCTCCTGCTGTTATTCGTAGGCATGGGGTTAGACTATCAGCACACATTCACAGACACACCAGGCATACATCTGTACCAACAGTAGAACATTTTAGTTGTCTTATTCAGTTGGAATAGTACTGTACCTCATGATGTTTTATTTAATGGAGCCTTATCACCTGGATGAGCAATGTTGTTTACAGACTAGTACATCTGGACACAGACATTAGTATTCTCTTCATACAGCTACTATAGACATTTCTTTACCTGTAAGTCCTGTGTGGAGAATATATGTTAAAAGTACATGACTGTTTCTATAAATAGTACTACTTGTCTGTTACTATAAATAAATCTTACTACCAGTCCCTGGATTCAAACCCTGTCCTCTGTGTGAAAAAAAGGACAACACATTTATTGCTTATCACACTGAGCTACTGGACCACTGCTGTGTGTTGGTTGACTGATATGTTCCTACAGCTCACCTGCTGACAAAGTCTGACCTGGTAATATCGGTACAGTGTCACAAGAGACTGCAGTGACAGTTGAACATACATGTATGAGATTCACGCATGACAGAGATAGTAGGTGAAGTGTGTTTTAATACTTTGAATGCAGGTGTACACAATTAATCCATAGTGGATTGGAATTTGTGTGATCTATATGGTCCATATTAAGGTGCTGGGATGCCTACCTGACCCATATGCATTTGCAGAGGGTATATTTGCAGTCTACAGCTACTACTCTTTCATACTTGCCTGCATCAGTGTACCTACATTCAGGAATGTGTATAGCTGAAATACAAAGGTTAATACCAGACAATCCCGAGGGGAAAAACACTATAATACCTTGCACATTACTATTCAAGGTTTACATATTAGTGCAGAACATATATCAATTTGCATTCTAACTTATAGTACAGCTCCACATCTACACCTTAGCATAACAGTTATTTAGCAACCCAACTTCAGCCACTTCATGGTGTTATACCCATATTTGCTTTGTAGCACCAGTAAAATTGAATTTCTTCAATAACAGACCAGAATACACACAATTGGCAGAACAAAGCTTTACTGAGAGTGACATGACACAGTCATTGGTATACAGCTAACAAACTTTATTGTTCTCCAGTTTAAATAATGCATGCATTGAAGGTTTGCTCTTATTACAGAACCTATGTAATACTAACTTTATTTCCTTCACAATTCTGACTGCAGTTGTACTGTATTTCCTTTAGATCATGATTGAATGTCATTTATTCCCTTCACATTTAGAATGCTAATGTACTTTATTACCAGATCATTAGTATTAATACCATATACATGTCATTCCTACACATTAGTAATGTTATTGCAGTACACCCAGAACAGAATATACATACTGGCAGTTACTACTGTACTCTTTCTTATTTATATGACTATATATTACAAGATATATCTGTACTCACCACATTCTTGGTGCATCCTCGCTAGGCACCCTGCGTGGGCCTCCATGTTGTGAGCCCTCTCCTCTGCAACTGCAGGAAAGGAAACACCATTATGCATAGTTGTCTATCAGATATTCATGCTAGAATTTGGTAAAGAAAAGGTTCCTATACTTACAAACTTCTGAGTCATTCCAGTCCCAAGCATCTTGGATTCACTCAGCCAAAGGTGACAATATCTGTACTCACCACATTATCGGCATATCCTCACTAGGCACCATGTGTGGGCCTTCAAGTTGTGAGCCCTCTCCTCTGCAGCTGTGGGAAGGGAAGCACATTATTGTGCATACCTATCTATCAGATATTTACGCTAGAATTTGGTAAAGCAATGTTTCCTATTCCTACAAACTTCTGAAGCATTGCAGTCCCAAGCAGCTTGGATCCACTGGGACAAGAGTGCCCCCTTCCTCTGCTTCAGGTCATCATAATGATGACACACCTGTTCACCAGTGTGGGGGATTCCAGTAGCATTGGTGAGGTCACATGCCAAATGGTCCCAGGCTTCAGACTTTTGAGAGCCCTGGTGCTGGCCCTGCAGCAGTCTGTCACTATGGTCTTTGACAAAGAGCCCAACTATGACCCTGGACTCCAACATTCCCCAGCGCTGCACCCAAAAATGTGCTCCCTCTCTAACTGCAGCCATAGTTCCAGCAGTGATAAAACTCCAACAGGTTCTGGCTGTATTCCTGCCTGTACATCTTAAATAAGGTTATTTTCCTACCATTTGCCACAATTGGACCACTTTTAAAAATGCTAAGCAAAGCATAGCAGTGCTCAAATCCACAAAGCTTAGCTGAGCAGTGCTTAAAGTGGCAAATGTTTAGCAATGCTTAGCGGTGTGCAAATCTGCTTAGCCAAGCTGAGTACTGCTTAAACTGGGATTGCTAAGCAGTGCCCAAACCAACTAAGCATTGCTGCATGTTGCTAAGTAGTGCTAAAACAGGACCTGTTTGAGCATTGCTTGGCTTGGCGTAGCACTGCTTAGCTATGGGCAAACTACAGTTTTTTTTTAAAAATTATTGAAAGTATTTGTTCATTAATGATAATGTATTATGTTTATCTATTTTACTTTATATCCCCTAAACATATGCATTTCATTACATTTAGTAGTGTAACTTTAATTTATTGGACACTTGTATCTAACTGGGGATTTTATACTGGGATTTCCACTACATATTGGCTTCTAGTCAAGCTGGACTAACCCTGTTAACAAATTTCAATGTATACTTGAAAAAAATAAACATTTAAAACATTTCTCTATTACATATAAAAAAGCTGAATGGCTGGTGTTCAAACCATGCACCTACTGCACACGAAGCCATCTCTCTAACCATTCAGCTAGAGAATACACAGTGATCAGAGCTATACTGTTCTATATAGCTCTCAGTTATGTTTAACCACTGCTGAGTGCCACGCAAACCCTCTCAGCTATGCTTAAACGTGACCTTTTTATTAAAATGAAAAACATCCGTTTTTTATTTTTAGATGTCTAGCACATCTTTATTGCTAAGCACCGTGCAAATACAAAATAAAATAAATAAAAAAAAAAATGGTACAATCACATTTTCACATTTAATTTCAGTGCTATATCTCACTCTGACAGTACAAGGGGTGTGTTATGGACACTGTTACACACACCCTCTTTGACAGTAATAAAATAAAATATAACTGTCGGAGGACACTTTACATTAATCTTTTAGTGCAATACAGCACTTTGACAGTGCATGGGGTATGTTACACATCTCTGAGCACTGTAACACACTGATTCAGTAACCATGTACATGGCTCTCCCTCAGCAGCGGACCTTCATTAATATGCAAGGCATGCTGCCGAGGGGGAGCTGCAGACAGGGCCATGGTACACTCCATGTAGAGCTTGCACTGTTCCTACAAAGAGTTTATTAAATCTGGGGGTCTATATCTATATACATCTAGCTATCAATATCCTGTTTTTCCTTTATCTTATCTTCTTGATAAAAACATACAAAATAATTGGCATATTTAGTTCTTTGATTTTGCAACCTTCACCTAATGATGTTTTCTTACATACTCTTAATCCACACTTTCATCACCCTTTCTCATCTTAAGAAAACATAATCAGATATTTCCATCTGTTTAGAATACAAACACAGCCTGTCTTCCATTCTCTTAGAAAGCATGTTTCCTTTTACTGGGTGCTTGTCAGTAGGTAATATCTATAAAAAATCCTGACAAACATTTACATTTTCCTTCTTTTAATTGGTTTCCTGACTTTACCGTCTAATTTGTCACAAGTTTTTACATAATAAAATGATTGTAAAATCTTTTCATACAATTTCCGTCTGTTTTTTAAGACTGCTTACATTCAACTTACATAAGTGGAATTTATTCATAAAGTAATTAATTTCTTATTTTCTACTTTTTTCATTTATTCTGCAATAATTCATCCCTCAACCCCTTATATATCTTCTAAAGAATACATCTTATATTACACTTATCCTTAGTAATCTATACTACATTTCTTTTTAATAATCATAATTTTCAATATCCATTACATTTGCATAGATGTCACATAAACAACAGGGCAACAGAATTAATCAATTACAATCCTCCTTCACTTTTTAGATATAGGTAATCCCTCTTAACTGAGTTTAATCTGGATCCCCACAAATAACAGCAATAACAGCAAAAAAAATACTAATTACAATAATTCCTTTTCTTTATTCCAGGTATTGTATAAACTCTTGATAAATATACAGTTTTCCCAAAAACAACAGAATTGATTAAAGTTTGCTTCTTTGTAAAAGACATTGAATGCTTTCCAAAATGCAAACATTCTTGTTGTTGATATCATCTCTTCTTCCAATTGCTTTATTTGAAACAACTACCTTTACAAAAAAATCCCTATAAACATATCTCATTTTTTGAAATGCATACACCTTCTATAAAAGTAATAACCACAACCTCCTTACTATTTTCTGTATTTAAATCTAAACCTACTTACTTATTACATTTTTAAATACAGCAACATTTCCCTTACTCATATTCTATTTGCCATGACAATTATCTTATCTACATAAGACATAAACGGGGATACAAACAAAATTATCCGCATAATAAGTACCATCTTTCATCTCTGTTTGCATATTTTCTAGCAACTCCATTCATAACTATAGAAAATAGTACATTACTCATGAGACAGCGCTGCCAAACTCCCTTATTAACTGAAACAGTAGACAAAAAGCAGGCATTGATTAATACAGAAACTTCGGAATTAGAGATAGTGGCATCAAAGCATTCAACATTTTACCTGTCACTCCATATTCTTTCAAAATATTCCATAAAGCCTCATAGTGAACACTATCAAATGTCATACTTATATTTCCTATCATAATCCTAACCGCCTCCTCTTTACACAAAATACTATCAACCAGTTTCCTCATAATACTCAATAACTCCTATCTTTTCCATTAATACTATATACACCATCAACAATGACTTCATGTATTATAACTTAAAATATCTTCTGAATAATTATAAGTATCTTACATTTAGCATTTTTCATTGTAAGTGGTTTCCAGTTTTTAATATTGCTCTTATCCTGTTTCTTCCAATTATATTTAATAATACATTCACATATCTCTTTTACTTGTCATTCTTTTCTCCAACACTTCAACTAAAATCTGCTTTTGTTGAATACTGAACTTTTTATAGGTTCCATATCCCATGCCATCTTTTCCTGATATCAAATCTTCCTTTAAAATCCCCCCAAACTCCTCCTACATCAAACATTATTATTTTATTAAGCAGCTTGATTGCCTGAATTGAAAAAGTAGTTACATCCCAGTCCATACATTTATTTATCTTATCCCTAGTGTACATTTTTCTACTATTTCCATGATGTCCCTCTGATTATACTTCATAGTAACTTTCTTATTTCTCATTTCCTTCATCACTGTCATGTCTGTTTTCACATTCTTAGCCAACAGGTGGAAATAAATTAATTCTTTCCCCAACACAGTACTCTTGTTTATACATTAATTGCTCTATCTTTTTTGTTCCTTTCACATAATATTATTTTTCCCATAATAGTCTACAGTATTTTCCTAAACACTTTAACCTTTCTTTATGTAAGCTACAATATACTTTTTTTCAGCAATATAATCCCACTTGCAAATAAACATTTTTATATTTGTTCTCAAAAAACACCCAGCAATCTGTATAAGATTTGAAAGAACGAATCACAGTGATGTGATCTTCCCATATCATATTTAAATCTCACAATGGTATATATACATTAATGTTTGTCTTGTTATACCATTTAATGCCTTTGCCTTCTCTTCTTTTTCTTCCTTCTTCTTCTTCTTTTGTCCCTAGCTGGTGGCCAGTGAAGGTGGTTGACCCCATAGTCAGTACACTGCTGTGGGTGCTGCTGGATTCTGGACTTCCTTTATTACACTTTTCTGTGGTGTTCAGTACATGGCAATGTTTCCAGCCTCCTGGAGGTTGAGTCACCAGCTTCTCAGGTCCTCTTCAACCTGTTTAGCCCATGTCTTCCCTGGTGCAGATTTGTGAACTCTCTAGTTCAGAAGGTGATCTCTCCATAATAGTCTGCATGGCAAATGGCAGGTGTCCATCCTGCACATGTGTCCAAACCAGTGCAGCCCCCTGTTCTGGATCTGTTCACTGATTGTTGGCTGTCAATCACATCTGGTCCAGGTGCTCTCATTTCTAATGTGGTCACAAAGTGAGATTCCCAAGAGGTGGTGCAGGCATCACATGTGGAGAACCTCAGGCTTGTTCAGGTCTGGCTTAAGGTGGATCCACATTTCCAAGCCATAATGGAGAATTAGCAAGATCAGTACCCAGAAAAGCTGAATTGGTGGTGATAGAGAGATGTTCTTCCTCTTCCATAGACACCACTTGAGTGAGGCAAATGGTGTGGTGGCTTGCCCATTCCTGCTATGGACTTCAGCTGTTGTTGCCACCTTCATCTCCTGTACCATCAAACCCAGATACCTGAATTCTTACATTTGTTTGATCTGAACTCCCCTGAGGTAGACAGTAGCTTTTGGCCCATCAGTTGCCATCACTTTGGTCTTGTCCATGTTTATCTGTAGGCCATATCACTGGCCAATGTGGGTGATGTTGTAGAGGATATATGTGGCTTCAGCAGCACTGCATGCAAAAATGTAGCTGTCATCCGTGAAGCTCAGGTCAGTCACAACAAGGGCTACATCATACTGGACTCCAGTCCTGCCCTCAAATACTCAAATACTGTCCTCTTGATGGTGTCTGCCACTGTATTGAACAGCAGTGGAGAGACGACATCCCCTTGACCAACCACAGTCTGGATGGTAAGCTCTTCAGACAGTTCATTCTGAATGTGCACCTGGCTGGATGTACCATTGTACAATGTTTGAAGGAGTCTGATGATTTTCTTCAGCACGTGCTCAGTCTCCAATGTCTTCTACAGGGCAGGCCAGTGGATGCAGTCAATTGCAGACTTTAAATTGATAAAAACAATAACTGTACATTGTCCACACTAGATTTGATTGCAGCATCCTCTGTTTGGTCTGAATCCTGCCTGTTCTTCCCTGTTAGTTTGCTTGCAGTGTTTCTGCAATCTGGATTGTATGATCTTCATAAAGACATTGTCAATGATGGAGAGCAGGCTGATGCCACAGTAGTTCTTGCATTCCCTGTTGTTCCACTTCTTATGGCTTGGTACGATGATCACCTTCTTCCATGTGGATGGTGTCTGTTCTGTAACCCATAGCAGCATGATCAGTGCATGGAGTCAGTGGAGCAGGAAATCACCTCCAGCCTTGATTGCTTCTACAGTGACCTGATCTACTCCTGGTGCCTTCTATTTCTCAGTGTTCTAATAGCTGATTTCACCTCTTTAACAGTTGACTTTGCATCAGTCAATGAGACCTCAGGAAGATCAACCATCAGTCCATGAGGTGGGTCATGGTTGCAAAGCTCTTCCCTCCAATGTTTCAGATATTCACAAGGTGAGCGCATGAATATCCCATCCACTTTTTTGATGTTGTCAATTATGGGTTTGGTCTTCCCACTCAGTCATTTGATGGTGCAGTACAGGGTGCTGTACTCATGTCTGGATACCACCTCCTTAAGGTCAGCTGCCCACTGGCTTCAATACTCTTCCCTTTCTGCTTTCAGCCTCTGGCAAACTTCTTGACTGAACTGCCAGTATCATTCATAGTTGACCAGCTTTGCCTGCTTCCATTTGGCTATAAGATCCAGGAACTCATCAGATATCCATGGCTGTGTTCGGTGGCAGATGGGTGGGCATAGCAATTTGGTGCATTCCATGACGGAGTTTGATAGCTGCGTTTCTGCCTCATGCACATCATCTATTTGGGCCAGTGCTGCAAACTGATTTGACAGTGCGATCTGGAATTTATATTTGTGGGCACGGCCATCAGTTGCTTCTAGCCCAGCCTGACTGGTGGAGGTGACTGCACTTTGCATGCTGTAAGGTAAGCTGCACCATGGCATGGCTGAGGTAATGACTGGCACCACAGTCAGGTCATAGCATAGCATGGATATCCTTAAGCAATTATCAGAAGCAGGATTTGATCAGGATATAGTCTAATATGGCTGAGTCCTTATCAGATGGGTTTTGTCATGTGAGTTGGGGTTAGCTGGGATGCTGGAAATGGCTATTTCCCATAATGAGATCATTTGATGCAGCAAAGGACAGAAGATGCAGGCCATTATCATTCATGTTCCCATGGCCAAATCAACACATTGTTCCTTTCCAACTGGACATGTCCTCACCAATGTGGGCATTGAAGTCTGTTGCCAAGATGATCATCTTGTTCCATGGGATCGAATCCAGCATGTATTAGAGCAGCTTATGGAAGTTATCCTTGGCTGGGTCTGCACTCGTCTTAGTCAGTGCGTAGATGGACATTTTTTACAACAATCATAATGGAGAAAAACTGGCATTCTATCTTTACTAGACCCCCCATTCCTTTTATCCTTTTTATAATTGCTAGAAAAACCCATTTCCCATTAGACATAATCTCATTGAGTCTTTCATTCCAAATAATCCATGTAACATAAAATATTCTTCTATTTTCAACTTATTCTCTTTTTAAATATTCTATCTGCCTAGACCTCGCAAAGGTTTCAACATCATTCCCTATTCTGGTATTATAGACAAGCTCACCAGCCTGAACATAAACCCCTATGTCACAAGATGGGTTGCCAATTGGCTCACAGATAGAACCCACACAGTGAGAGTTGCAG
Organism: Protopterus annectens; assembly: GCF_019279795.1. Lineage (NCBI taxonomy): Eukaryota > Metazoa > Chordata > Ceratodontiformes > Protopteridae > Protopterus > Protopterus annectens. Next base: position 938,531,094 of record NC_056741.1, read on the forward strand.
GCCCTAGGTCTGACTCTAAACTGGTTACAAGTGGCGTTCCCCAGGGCTCAGTCCTGGGACCCCTTCTGTTCAGTATATACTTCTCAGAAGTACAGGCAAGCACAGGACTATGGCTGACCAAGTTCGCAGACAACTGCAAACTGGGGGCCATAATTGACTCTCCAACTGATACAGACATCCTCCAGAAGGGTCTCACTGAGACGGATTCCCAGTGTCAAAATCATGGCCTCAAGCTAAATGCCAAAAGGTTCATAGTCATCCCCTTAGGAAAAAACAAAGTACCTGCGAAATAGCACATACGTGGTAGTCCCCTAAATACAGAAAATGTAATAAGGGATCTGGGGATCCAAGTAGATAGTAATCTCTCCTTTGATAATCATATTGCCAAGGTGGTTAGAAAATCCTTCTAAGTGGCCCACCTAATCACAAAAGGGTTCGTATCTAGAACAAAAGAGGTTATTGTGCCCCTCTGCTCATCACTCATCAGACCCATCATAGAGTACAATGCCCCATTTGGGATGTACCTTACAAGACACCTGCAACAGCTGGTAAGACCACAGAAGTACCTCACCAAGAGGATTACTGGCCTCAAACAGATGACCTATGCAGCCCGACTGAAGAAACTCCAGCTGTACTCGGTTGCATACCACTTATTCAGAAGTGATCTCTGCCTGACATACAAGGCCATGTCCAACCCTGAACTGATGGACATGCTCCACCTAAAAAAAAAAAACAAATCCCCGAGAGCCACATGCTCTAGGGATCTAAACCTCACCACAACGATAAATAGGACATGCTGAAGGGATAGATTCCTGTCCCAGAGACTCCCCTTGCCTTGCAACAGGATTCCAATCTACATTAGGCAGAGCCCCTTACTAACACTCTTCAAGAGAAACCTTGATGAGTGGATGGGAAACAGAAAATTTACCCTGGGGATCGCTGCAGTGGCTCTGCTGGACAGAGGCACATGGATCTAATGGCTCTGTTGGACAGAGGCACAGGTAACTAATCTAAGGGGGTGGCAAAAGCCAACACATTCTGGCTAGGCTTACAGATGCCCTCAGGCAGATAGCCTAGTACTTACCTATGAATCTATGTAATATCCATTTGCTAATATTTCCATATTTATTTCTTTTTCTTTTATATTTTCAAAATATTTTCTTTGCACAATTTCTTCCATAATTTTCTTACTCTTTTACATGTCAAAATCAGATGTACTGCTGTTTCTTCTTCCCCACAATAGGGACAGATTCTTTCATTTCTCTTTTTGCATGACATATTTTTTAAGAGGAAGTTTATTTATACTTAATCTCCATAAGAAATCCTGACATTCAACCAAATTTTTACACAATTTCTTTCTTTCTTTATTAGCTTTTATTTTTCTCTTTTTGCAAATTTTCCCATGGATTAATACAAAATGATTGATCTACTATATTTTTATACCATACTTTCTTTCTTTATCTCATCAATCTTTTTCTTCCATATTTTTTTTTTTTTCGAGATAATTTTGTATTTAATAATCATGTTTCTCTTTCTTTTTTTTATCTCTAATTTCTTCCCACATGTCCTCATATTTACAATTACATATTTTTTCCTACAAATTTCTCTTTATTTTTCATCCACATTAATACTCTATATACATTCAAAGATACTCTAAACACTATTTCATTTATTAAACCTAAATCACCATCTTCTTTAGTCGTGTATAATCCTTTATTTAGCAAGATTCAATCTACAACCCAATATGAAAGAGAAAATTATTTCCAGTACATCCTTTATATACATTGTTGGAATCATAAAAACACTTACTACATATATATATATATATATATATATATATATATATATATATATATATATATATGCCATTTTACTTATCGGATCTATATTAGTTAATTGAAAGACATCTCCATCAAACACCTCTCAATCAACATGAAACTGTTGGAATTCACTTCCATGATTCATGGAATTTTTCCCAGGGAAATGAAGCAGTTGTCCCATAGCCCATCAGAACACACAATGCACTAAATCAAACCCACAAATGTGGGAGCTGTGTCCCCCCACACCTCCCCCTAACTATATATACCAACTCAACTCTGAGATCCCATTACAGTGGGGAAAAGGGCAAAGTTGTGGAGCTGGCTAACTACTTCCTCACCCTAGGAAAAATTCCACAATTCATGGAAGGGAATTTCAATGCTTTTATGTTGATGAAGAGGTGTCCAGTAGAGATGTCTTTCAACTAACTAATATAGAACCGACTTATCAACATAGAATTAATACTATTTGCTTTCTTTTTATATGACAATTTGTGTATTTTCCATGATAACCATAATTATTTTATACTTCTTATCATATTTTTTCATTGTCTTTTCTTTATTTTCAAATTACTATATTCTATCCCTAACACCATTATTTCTGTTAAAGTACATTGTATATCTGCTATTTTATTTCTACTTTCTAATCCTTGACTTTTCTCTTTATTAAGATCTATCTCTATTCATTTTAATAATTCTTTTAAATATTTAATTATCTTTTCCATCTAAAATAATGTGTTTGTTATAACAGCTATATCATCTGCATATGGCATTATTACTGGAATTCATACATACTTTTGGTTACATATTTTGCCTTTTTCATTTCACCCTTTATTTCACCAACTACTACATTCATAATAAAAACAACCAATATACTACTCATTGGACATCCCTGTCTAATTCTGCTATTTCTTTCTATTTCTTTACTCAATTATTCATTAATTAATATTTTCAAATTGTTATTTTTATAAGCAGTCATGTATATTCTTTTATTTTTTTTAGCTAAGATTGTAAATATCCATACATCTCCATAACACTTCATGCTCTATTCTGTCAAAAGCTTTACTAACATCACCTACCATTAATTTTACCTCTTGTCCTTCCTTCATAATATCGTCTACTACTTCCTTTATAATCATTAAAAGCTCTTGATAACCTCTTCCTTTAATATCGAATATGCTTTCGTCTATGTTTTTATTTTACTGCTCATCCTCTTCTGTATAATTTGTATGTATATATCTTATAATCAGTATTATTTAATACTATTGGTCTCCATTTTTATGTCTTCTTTATTCCCTTTTTTTCATAAGAAATTTAAAATTCCACTGCAAATTTCTTAATACTTAAAAGCTTCTTCCATCCATTCACTCATAGCATTAACAAAACAGTTTCCTTTTGCCAATCTTTTAACTTTTTATACATTTCATAACTAATCCTGTCTGGATGTGGTACTGAATTTATGTTAACTTCCTTAATTACTTTATTGAATCTACCTATAGTTATCTTCTTTTCAAATTCTTTACTCATTAAATCTGCAAAATGTTTAACTTGCCAGTTCTTTTAGATTTCTCTCCTTCCCCTTTTTTATACAATTCTTCTACATATTCCACCATTGTTTCCTTAGTTTGTACTTGGTTTTTCTTAATTTCTCTATTTTTATTCTTCACCTATCTTATTGCACTTTTTTTCTTTTACTATTTTTCCTAAATATGCTGATACTGCTTCTTTTTTCCCCTTGTAATAAATATTTGTTTACATAACACACTTTTATTTTTTTTTGTTTTTTTTCATATATTTCTTTTTCTTTTGCATAGATTTCTCTTTTATTATTTTCTAGATTTTCAAAAGCTCTACCATATGTAAGTACATATTCCTATTTATCTCTTTCTTTTATGCATTTCCCAACATAAGTAACTTTCTTGCACTTCTCCTAAAATACTATTCATCACTCAGTCCAATTTTTGTAAAATGACATAATCGTTAAATCTACTTTCTGTAACTGTGTGATTACATCTTTTCCATTACCCTCTATATTCCTTTTTTCATTTGTTCTTTTTATTCCTTTTTGTATCTTAATGTATTCTTTAATTGCTTCAGTATTTATCCATACTGCTCTTACTATTTATTTTTCTATTATATTTATCCCTTCTGATATTATAAAATAACCAATCACTCTTTTAAATATATTTCTTTTATATGGACATATTTTTTTATATGTTCTTTTCCTTTTTTTTCCATAATACCAACTTTTCACATTCAATGCTTCCTTCATTTTTGTATATCATTTCCCTTTCTCTTAAATTACAATTGAAAAACAGTTATTATTATATCCATGTTTAAGATAACATACTCTTAACATTTGTTGAAGTAAGCTTTCTCTTTATTTATCTGTTATGTAAGTATATACTGTTTTAATGTTATAGACTGTTTCTTGTCATCTAATATGCAAAACAGTTAGCCTACTCAGACTGACTAAAATCTTGTCTAATATCTTAACTGTTCTCCTTCATAAAATTGTGATCCCAGAGCAAAGTTAATTTCCTACATTGCATATTATATGTCTGTTCCATAAGTTTTCTGCATATAATCTTTCTTTTTTGTTATAAACCTTGTATCTTCCAAAATAATTATATCTATATCACAATTCATACACCATTTTATTATTCCTGTTCTCCTTGGTACATTCATATGACTATTTACATTTATTGATAAGACTCGTAGGTTATTCCTATCTCTATTTTTTAATTTGTCAAGCATTATTTATTTTATCCCCTGTCTTTCTTTCTTCTTTTTATTAATTTCATTTTTCCCTGTCTTTTACATTTATACCATTACATTTTCTTTCTTTCTCTGTCATTATCTATTTTACTTACAAAGGTTTTCTTTTTAATCACAGACCAATTTATATCTTTTTCATCACTAAATTCTCAAATTTCTTCAACATCTCTAGCTAGTTCTTTTTCTCTAACTTCCTTCTCTTTTGTTACTATTATTTCTTATTTTTGTTTTATTTTATCTTTTTCTTTTCCTACTTCTTTATTTTCTTCAATTTTATTTTCACTTTCTTTTTATATTTATTTATAATATATAGCAAATGCCATTTTTGTTTACATTTATAACATTCCAATTCCTTTTTTTTTTGCCCCATGCCCCATTTATCCACAATGTAACATCTTCTTTTTTCACAATTATTCACAAAATGCCCATGTTTTCCACATAAATAACACATTCTTATTTCCCTCCAATGATTTACCCAAGCCTTGGTTCCCTTCAGCATTTATAACACTTGGTATACATATAATCTTATCATTTTCCATTTTCAAAGTAACATTGCTATCCCATCACCAGTCCATAAACCCCAGTCATCATATACTTTGAAAAGGTCCAACACTTTTATATAAATGTCCTTCAATTGTCTTTTTAAAGTCTCTCTTTCTATTCAGTGTGAAATTTATATGTATATTTTTCTTTGTTTCTCTAAAATTAGACTTCATCACATATTCCATGGATTTTCATTTTTCTTTTTCTCAAATTCAATAATAAAGTTATCCATGGTTTGCACAGTCTCAAAAACAATGCCACAAAAAGTTTATATATTTATAATAATAAATGTTCTTACCCCTTGAAGTGTAATGTCCAGAGATAAAATAACATTGTCCCAGACCTCATATCTAAAACCACAAAAAAAAAATGGAGATTCAGTGCCAAAATACAATGAATAACCACATAAAGTAACTGATGGAAGGACAATGCCAGCTTCAGTTTAAGAGGATTTAATATAGTAATAAAATAAAAACATACAGCATGCAACATGCATTAAATGCCTTAACATGTCACTGCATTTTTTGTCCAAATACAGACTTCTACAGATGTAAAATCCCATTAGTCCAAACACTTTTTATCCCAACAAGCAATTATAACACTCCAATAAAATTCTTTACCCAATAACTCTATCAACCAACCAAAACAGTATAATTAAAAACATAATTAAAAACATTGTATATGTGGGAAGCATGTGTTTAATAAAAGTAACATTAAATAAAAGTGAAGATAAATAAAAATGTACATACATAAAATCTAATTGTTATAATTCTTTTGGTATTTCCTAAAAAAAAGTTCACGAAATATAAAACTTTAAATATTAATATAAAATATGTGTATAGGGAGTCTTTTATCATCAATAATCCTCTAACACCCTCTAGTGGACTTAATATGAAATTGTAACAATAAAAATCATACCTCATACCTGTTTAATGCCACTTCACGTTTATTTTACAGTCACACCACTAATCCTCTGTTCTTCAAGTTCTCTGATTTATCTTTCTTCTCTCTCAATGTGCTAGTCACTTTCTGGGCATATTACTTCCTTTTTTCTTCTTCTTCTTCTTCTCCTCCTCAGTGATCTCTGTTGTCTTGTCCTATCTTATCTTCTCATATTATATCCTCCCATGCATAGCCGGCCTTAGGCATAGGCCAACTAGGTGGCCGCCTAGGGCACCGCTCTAGCAGGGGCACTTTTCCAGTATTTATTTGGTGTAGGTAGACCAGGATGGGGGCACCTGGTGGTGCCGGGGGGGCACCATGGAGCCCTTTTGCCTAGGGCACCAGTTGACCTAAGGCCGATCCTGCTCCCATGACACTTCACTGCTGTCCTCGGGTCCACTTTGACTTATCATCTCACTCAAAATATTATTCTGCAACCCTCCCGATTGAAGGGTTGTATTGAGATACTCTTCTGTGACATTTTTCAACTCTGCAAATAAATTCTGGTGAAAAAGATCTCTGAATCTATCTCCACATCAATTCTTGAGGTAGCAATCACTTCTGCTCCCTCACTTCTGGTTTCCATAGTGTGCAACATTGTCCTAGCCACCACTGCACTAGGATCGAGATGAGTGCTAGTAATTTTTGAGAACAATTGCCATAACAGAGTAAGAGGAGTTCCTTGAAGCCTAACCAAGCTTCTCTTAGTAGTATAATTACTGCAGCAGATCTCCTTCAAAAAATGGCCACCAGCTTAATCAGCAATGGATAAATAAAAATAAATAAATACATATTAATCATTTCTCCTACATTTGTATTTCAGTTTATGTATGTATGTATTCACTGTCTTGAGGTATCTGTGTGACCACTCATTTAATGTCACCAATCTCTGAAGGCTGTGAAGTCGAGTTTGTGCACTAGATAGTTACTAAACCTACCTTGACCTTCCTTATTTACATTATTCTCTCTATACTCCTGTACTTCAACAGTCTCTGAGATGGCTATTGCACTAACTCATCTTGGCTCGCACTGCTGAATACTGCAACATGTAACACCTCTGGGAAGGTTACCATTCTACTTTCCTATGGTGCTTTCAATGCTTTTTCTTTCCTGCTGTCTTTTTTATGGTCACTTCAAACAGATAGTTATGCACTCACATTTACTACTATATGTGTGTACATTCAATGTCTTGTGACAAGCCTTTTTGGTACTTTGCTTGCAGTGCTAAAATTTCAACTTGGGAAATGTTTCACTTTCATTAGCCTCCTTCACTTCCCTCGGTTTATCAATTTATCCCTCTTGTAGTCAATGTCCTATCTGATTCTCCTGATCAGCCTTCATGTACAGTCGACATACTGGTTGATTCCTTTAGTCTCACCTGCTACCTCTCTGGTCTTTCTACTGCCTTAACAGGTCAATGTTTGTTGTACTCACCCATCTCAATTTGCACTAATTTCCCATTGAGCCTGTTCTACTACCAATATTTTCCAGTCTATCTTTTGAATGAGCTAGCTCTAGTGTTTCCGATTATTCCTATTCCTATTATGTTGTCGCCTCCCTTTGCTCTATTCCATTCCTTACACTTCTTCCCTCTCATCACATCTCTTTCACCTACTTATCTCCTTATATTCTTGCCTGCTTCCGTATTGATCCATTTTCCTGTGTTCCCCTTTTGTGCTTTTCTCTTATCCTTAACAAGAAGTTCCATCTCTAAGAGTGATCAATTACCTTCTATATATTTCTCTTTGAGTAGCTATCAGTGCAGAGAATGCGTCTTCCAGCTTAGACAAAGATTTTGGTGACTGACACCATTCGATGTCCAAGACCTGTAGTCTAATACCCAGGTGGTAATTTGTGTAGACAGTGAGCATTTTTAGATTGTGTTGAGAATAAGAGTCTTGAGTGTCCTTTTGACAATATCAGTTTTAAATGTTTATTATCTGGAAAATTCTCTAAGCAATTCAACTATTTTCAGAAAGTCCAAACACAGAAAACATAATGCAACTATACATTAAAATACAATAACAAAACTATTTTTTAAACTTTAAACTTTGTTATATAGCCATAGAAGTAAACTTATTTAACAGGATGTCTTCACCATGATCCTGCATTTGTTGTCATCTGATATTGTTCTTAGCTCAGATTAATGCAACTTTAAAAACAGCCACAAAATTAAACCTTAGTTTGATACCATGCCGATCTTGAGAATTGCTAACACTGACACATGTCATGATAACCTCTTGCTTGGACTACTGTACTGTTTTAATAATTTTGACTTACTAGGGAAACTTATACCATATGTTTTGTGAATGGTATATCTAACAGACGTCACCTACTATATATACTGAAGGAAATTCATTATTTATGCAAGTAATAATGCGACTCCTTTATTTATTCATTCATTTAGTATTTTTTTTGTTTGTTTGCTTATGTAGGCATGCATGTGTGTAGGTAAAATTTTATTTTTAATCAAGAATATACTTATATTGTCAGATATCAAATTACTTGAGAGACCATTTATGCCCTTATGCCCTGTAAGACATAAAACCTTTATTGCTAATTATGTTAACAAGCAGGTGCTACATGCAGAGGTGCATTTTTTTGTTTATTTTTGCTAGTTTCTGAAAAGAAACTCATCCGAACAGCATTTGGGGATGTATTTTATCTGTCAGTCAAGCCATTTACCCTCTTTTGTTCTTTCACCTCTACACTACCCAGTATTACATTTTGCAGCATGCTGATTTGCTCAGTTTATTTTAAAGTCTAACATCTCACTTTTGCAAGTGCAGTAAACATATGATGAGTTAAGTGTTATGATGCATTGTGTAATAACACTTTCTTACTTATTTCTGCACTGTTTTTAATAAAATGCTTTAACTTTTTAATCAAACCATAGCTCAAATAAACGTGTTTCCCCAGTGATGTTACCTGTGCATCTTTACTTTGTAGTGGTATCAGCATGGGGAAAACAAATTTAACATGTGCTCCTTTCAATGAATCAACAAGGGAAAATGTTCACTGATCAGGCAAAAAATAGCTAACAAGTTCTTTATGCTCCACATATGGTGGAAGAAAATGCTAGGTCACCAAGTATGTCAATACACTTTAAGGAAAAGGAGTTGGAAAAAATCCACTTTGAAATGTTTTTGAAATATTTAGTTACTATTTTGTCTTGGCTGTTGTCACTGTTTGGAATTCCCTAGCTTGGTGGGTCTGAAATATAGTACGATAGCAGATTTTAAAAAAGACATTGAAAGTACTCCTTACTTGTAGAGATGGTTGATCTGACCAGAAAAATCTGAAAAATTGTGCCTGTCTAGACAATTTGTAAGACACAATAATGCATAGGGCACGCTTAAAAAGATATTTTGTTTACTTAAGACAGACAGGACATGAAACCTAACAAATTGCTGATGCAATGGTGTTGATGCTGTGAGAAATATACACACAAAAGGGTTCTACATGATTCATAGAACCAGAGTTAGTCTAGTTACTTAAAGGTTACATTTCAGTGCATCACACAGGTGTGTTTTGTGCAGCTTCTATACAGTAAGACAGGCTGCATAAATCAACACCTGCCTATAGTTCATCAAACCTGCATCCATACATAAAGCCTGACATTCTGGTCTACACTGCATTGTATTGCCAGAGCTATACTCAAAGATGTACACTCACATCATAGTCACCACACTAAAGTGTCTAAAGCAGAATGTATAATATGTGACATAGTGAAAAATAGCTGGCCCAAGAATAGGGGACTGAGAAAACATGAAAAAATATACACCGTGACACATGGCCCTTCATGTGTGTACCATTACTGATATGAAATATGTCTGGCCCTAATTTTCACAAGTTAAATGGATAGGCAATGTGGTGTGGCTTACATAAATGGCTTCATGGTCGAATACATCTATAGATTTAGCATCAAAATCAAGTAGATTTGCCAAACAAGTACAAACACATTGTAGAAGTCTTTAGTGGTTGTAGATATTCTCAGGTCTAGATACATTTTTGTCCTTCCATATGAAATCTATTTCCTCTCCATGCTCTTTCTGCATTTATTACATGGGAAGACTAAAATGTTCACATCAACTCTCTACATATGGATTTGTCATATTGTTTTGTCTTGCACCCTATAGCTCCCTTACTCTTGCTGCTTTGTGTGTGCATACATGCTGCAGTTTGTTTTTCTAAGCTGTATACATATGCTACACCATATGAATACCCATGCTGCCAATAGCCTGGCAGTCATACAGCAGTGTCAGACTCTATAAATGGCACATAAGCTGGGGGATCCTTACCAACTTTTCTACTGATCTATGAACCACTGTTCTGTATTCCATGTGTTACAGATCAATCTATAATGCAATCTGTTAGTTCCGACAAGAACTTAAGCTTGGCCCATAGACTGGCTACCTGAGCATGAGCAAAGCAATTTATGTCACATCTGCATAATCAAAATTGCCAACATAAATACACAAGCACAATAGGCACAAAAGCCTTGCTGTTTCTATTGTTGCTGCTGCTGTATTGTTTAGCAATAAGCATCTATATTCCAAGGTGTTTCCTTCTTCACACACTGTTACATGAATAGGAGGCCTGCAGTTCCACTTCTGAATCATATATTTGGACACCAGCCTTGAGCTGATGGCCCCTGTCCTCTGTCAGAGCTATGGCCCAGTAGTTCCTTAATGAATTCAGCTGTCTATTAGAGTTTGACTGTAGGCACACTTGCAAAAGGAAGGGCTAAGTACAGGCAGTGCACAACAAAAGAATCTGCAGTGTACGTTCCTTTCGACTCAGAAAGTTACACTCTGTTTCTGCTGTCTCTAGACATCTACTGTCAGATTGCCCAGGCACTTTTCAATGCTTCTCTTTTTTTGTGAGTCGTCTATCCAGACATATAGCTCCACTCCTCTAATGAGATGTGCTACTGAGAACAGATATGGAAGTGGATAAGGCAATCCTGTCAGATCAGTACTGATATATCTGTTGCAATGTAAGATGCCTACTGTTTTGAGGATGGTGTTGAAGAAAATAAATGCACAGACAGTGGAGTTCAGTAAAAGCTTAGACCAGTTTTTAGAAGTGATCACTGTACGATTGCTTCTTACATCTGCTTGCAAAGAAGAAATGTTTTCATCAGGAAATGCAACAGATAATAGAAATGATTTATTATAGTCTGCTATTGCTAACAATCTGTCTGCTGGAAATCAGGATAACTTCTTTGTGAGTGGATACTGGAGAATCTGTTTCACCACAACAGGAACTACTCAAGTCTGTAGACCCAGCTGACAGTGCAGCTTCTAAAGGATATAGAAATAACTGATGACAGGAGATAGATTTGGTCCACCTACACTGAAGTGGTTCACACACTAGAAAAAAAAACTGAAAGTACTTGTCATGTTCAGTGTAATTTGTATTAAAATGCATTTCATGTAGAAAGGCTAAGTCAGGCCAGAAAATCTTACATCACACTTCTGGAGATATTTTAGCCTCACACAAGTTATAGACTTACACAGGAAAAATAATTTCAATTCTATAGTCAGACTTTTTCAGTGAGAATGCATCTGTTTTAAAGAAACTGTCTGAGTATTTTAAATCTAGCAGGCATTTAAAGAAGGTCTATTTTATATACTTATATATATATATATATATATATATATATATATATATATATATATATATATATATATATATATATATATATATATACACACACACACACACACACACTCATACAGTGGATATAAAAAGTGTACACCCTTGTTAAAATGCCATGCTTTTGTGATATAAAAAATGAGACCGCACTAACTCATTTCAAAACTTTTCCCACCTTTAATATGATCTATAACCTGTACAATTCAATTGAAAAATAAACACATCTGTTAGGGGGAAAAACATAAAAAATAAAAAAAGTACAATAAGATGGTTGCATAATTGTGCATACCCTTAAACTAATACTTTGCTGAAGCACCTTTTGATTTAATTACAGCATTCAGTCTTCTTGGGTACACACCTGCCATCAATTAAAGAGACTCTGATTAACCCGAAATAAAGTTCAGCTGTCCTAGTAGGATTTTCTTGACATTTACTCAGTTGCCTGCTACAGCAAAAGCCATGGTTCATAGAGAGCTTACAAAGCATCAAAGGGATCTCATTGTTGAAAGGTGTCAGTCAGGAGAAGGGTACAACAAATTTCCACAGCATTGGGTATACCATGGAACACAATGAAGACAGTCATCAAAAAGTGGAGAAAATATGGGACAACTGTGACATTGCAAAGAACTGGACGTCCCTCCAAAATTGATGAAAAGACAAGATGAAAACTGGTCAGAGAGGCTGCCAAGAGACCTACAGCAACACTGAAGGACCTGCAGGAATTTCTAGCAAGTACTGTTTGGGTACTACATGTGACAACAATCTCCTGTATTCTCCATATGTCTGGGCTATGGGGTAGAGTTGCAAGATGGAAGCCTTTTCTTACACAAAAAAACATCCAGGCCTAGCGAAAATTTGCAAAACAATACATCAATTCTCCCAAAAACATGTGGGAAAATGTGTTATGGTCTGATGAGACCAAGGCTGAACTTTCTGGCAACAATTCCAAAAGGTACATTTGGCACAAAAACAACACTTCGCATCACCAAAAGAACATCCCCATGCTGAAGCATGGTTGTAGCAGTATCATGTTTTGGGGTTGCATTTCTTCAGCTGGAACTGGGGCTTTAGTCAAGGTGGAGGGAATTATGAACAGTTCCAAATACCAGTCACATTTGGCCCAAAACCTTCAGGCATCTGCTAGAAAGATGAAGATGAAGAGGAATTTCACCTTTCAACACAAGAATGGCCCCAAGCATACATCCACATCAACAAGAAAATGGCTTCACCAGAAGAAAATAAAAGGTTTGGAATGGCCCAGCCAGAGCTCAGACCTAAATCCAGTAGAAAACCTGTGGGGTGACCTGAAGAGGGCTGTGCACAAGAGATGCCCTCGCAATCTGACAGATTTGGAATGCTTTTACAAGGAAGAGTGGATAAATATTGCCAAGTCAAGATGTGCTATGCTGATAGACTCCTGCCCAAGAAGACTGAATGCTGTAATTAAATCAAAAGGTGCTTCAGCAAATTATCAGTTTAAGGGTGTGCACACTTATGCAACCAGCTTATTGTATGTTTTTTACTTTTTATATTTTTCCCCTAACAGATTTGTTTTTCAGTCGAATTGTACAGATTATAGGTCACATTAAAGGTGGGGAAAAGTTCTGAAATGATTTATTGTGGTCTCATTTTTTTATATCACAAAAACCTGGCATTTTAACAGAGGTGTGTACATTTTTTATATCCACTGTATGGATATATATATATATATATATATATATATATATATATATATATATATATATATATATATATCTGTGGATTCCATACACTAGATTGAAGGTTCACTACTTCAAAATAGTGTATGGAATGCACACTGCAGCAAAAGTGCACTTAATTGAAAGTGCACTTATGCAAAGTTCAGTACAATGAATGGGCGTTGTAATGAATTTCCGTGCAGTACTCACGGACCTTAGGGTTAGGGCACAGGTCATGGTAAGGGGATAGCCCTTAGGGCTATCCCCTTACCATGACCTGTGCCCTAACCCTAAAGTCCATGACGACTACAGCACAATGAAGGACATAGCAATGTTCTCCACTATAGTGCGATAGTCACGAACCTTGGGGTTAGGGCATGGGTTAGGGTAAGGGGATAGCTTTACTAACTATCCCCTTACACTATCCCGTGCCCTAACCCTAAGGCCCATGACTATCACACCATAGTGGAGGACATATCTTGTTTATTGATGTCCTCTAGTGTGCTGCAGTACTTTTGGTGAAGTGTACTTTCGCGGAAGTTCACTTTCGTTAAAGTGAACTTTCGCATAAGTGAGGCTTCCTATTACAAGTTCGAAGTTGTGAACTTTCGTTCTTGTAATAGGAATCCATATATATACATATATATATATATATATATATATATATATATATATAGACATATATATAGATATATATATAAATATATATATATATATATATATATATATATATATATATATATATATATATGTGTGGTGTGTGTGTGTGTGTGTGTATATATATATATATATATATATATATATATATATATATATATATATATATATATATATATATATATATATATATATATATATGTATGTGTGGGTGTGTGTGTGTGTGTGTGTGTGTGTGTGTGTATATATATATATATATATATATATATATATATATATATATATATATATATATATATATATATATATATATATGCCTATATATAGGCTTGGGGGATTGTGCAGTGAAGACAGATGAGATATAGTTACTTTATTAAACAAGGTCACATTCAGCCAGTAAAGAGACATAGTAAATTCTGCAGAAGAGATGGCACAGGAAACCATCCACCCAAGCATTTTGATGCAAATGAAATTATTGTTCTAGCAGAAAATACAAAACAAATAAAGTGAAGATGATAAGGAAAATACCAACAAGGAAAATGACTATTTGATCAAAGTTTAAGATTGCAACAATTGTGGCAAGAAGTTCATGGGGTATGCATACTTATAAAGGAAGCTCGGAAAAAAGTAGTAGTATATTAAAATAAGCTGTAACAGAACAAGACTAATAAGGTACAGTTTTTTTTAAGTGTATCATACAGAAGGTCAAGATTTCCTCCAATGAAAGCAGTGAAGCTCATACACCATTGTATAAGTTAATGAAGGCAGCTGAGACAGCTAAATTTGCTAATATGCCTGAGAAAGAGATGAAATCCACATAGATGCAGTACCAATCTTTTTAATTACTATAGAAGACTATAACATGGAGTTTTCCTATCTGCATATTGATAATTTGTTAATAATTTGTAAAGAGGAGAAGGTGATACCAAACTGAGTTATTTATTTTTTGGTCATACTCTGTAACCATCACCACAGTTTCACTAATATGTGGGAAAGGACAACCTTTTTGTCCAGTCTGGCTTACTGCAGCAGGAAATGTAAGTGGTACAACACAATGCAACCATGCTAGATAGGGTCTAGTGGAGGTATGCCTCAATTTTCAGGAAAGATCTGAGTTTTCAGACAGATCTAATTGCTCTGTGTTGTAGACATCTGTTTATGCTGCACTGCAGCCCCTATCATTTATTTGTATATATGTATACATATACATGCAGCTATATATATAAATGTGTGTATGTATGAGTAAGTTCAAAATTGTTGAGTAAGCCATACATCGACCTTCTAAACATCAACCATAAAAGGCTGACAAAGTGGACATCAACATGTTAACAAGTATGCTTTGAGATAGAACCTCAAGGCATGGAATTTGTAAAATAAAATAAAAACAAAGCACATTCCCCAGGATTCAGGAAGCCATATTTTCCATGCAGGAACAGTGTCAGAGCTCCTGCATGGAAAATGGCCACCGAGTGATTCAGGGTAGTGGTGTTTTCAGGTGCACGAGCAGTCCTACACTGTTCTAGCACAGAAAACTGGCAAATATGCAATTATACCATGGCCCCCAATTAATATTCCAAAACGTGCACACTGATTGGCCAGCGTGCATGTTGTAAATCGACTTATACTAATGGAAAAAGGTCCGGTCGCCCGGACTTTTTCCATTAGTATAAGTCTCTTTTAAAACACTGTCTCGCTATGTTAAAAGAGTTTAACATAGCGAGACAGGTTTAAAAAAAGCAACGGAGATCTCCGTTGCTTTTTTTAAAGCTGTCTCGCTATGTTAAACTCCTTTAACATAGTGACACAGTGTGTAAAAAGCAATGGAGATCTTGCTTTCTCCGTTGCTTTTTTTTAAAACCTGTCTCGCTATGTTAAATGGGTTTAACATAGCGAGACAGCTTTAAAATAAGCAACGGAGATCTCCGTTGCTTATTTTAAAGCTGTCTCGCTATGTTAAACCCATTTAACATAGCGAGACAGGTTTAAAAAAAAAAAAAAGCAACGGAGAAACCAAGATCTCCGTTGCTTTTTACTGTTTCGCTATATTAAATGGGTTTAACATAGCGAGACAGCTTTAAAATAAGCAACGGACATCTCCGTTGCTAATTTTAAAGCTGTCTTGCTATGTTAAACCCATTTAACATAGTGAAACAGCAAAAAGCAACGGAGATCTTGCTTTCTCCGTTGCTTTTGGCCACAGCTCTGATGTACTGCGTAGGCATGCACAGTACATCAGAACTGCCGCGGATACCAGACAGCTGCGGAAGGGCAGAAAAGAGGCATTATACAATGCCATTATTTAAGAAAAGTAATTATTTCTTTTCTTAAATAATGTCATAGTATAATAGCAATAACCCACTTCTGGGTGTGGGTAATGCAGGATTTACCCACGGTTGTCTTTGTTTGGTCACGCCAACTGCAGGTAAATCCTGCATTACCCACACCCAGGCGTGGGTTATTGCTATAATCACCTCATTTGCTGGTGAAAACCATGCAAATGAGGTGATTTAGTGATTCACCAAGCTGCCAGGTCTCCGTGCTAGAAGAGTGTCAGTGCAGAAATGTATTCAGAAAATAACCGAGTACATTTCTGCAACTGAAAAAATGGAGAGGCATGACAGCTCATGAAAAAGCATGTATTATGTACATTAGACATGTCAATGGCCAAATATAAGGCCATTGGCATTAAAAAGTGATTAATTATTATGAAAGTTAAACTTTTTTTTTTTGCCGATCTCGGCCATTTAAGTATAAGGCAGCGGCACGCAAACGGGATTGTGCCAAAAAAAAATGTGAAAACTCAATTTTAAGTTAATTCTGCATTTTGCCATTATAGTCAATGGCATGCAGAATGTAAACAATACCAGGGAGCACTGGTTGTCAAGGGGAAAGGGTCCGTTTTAGTGCAGTAACTAATGACCTACACACTGGGGTATGCAAATGAGGGTAGTTATACTGAAACACATATTTCTTCAACGTGTCAGCTTGTACCTAACTGTGTAGGTGCAGCAATACAACAGTGCAAGTGTAAGAGCTGAATGACTTCATAAGGATGTGTGTCATGCTTGCTGTAACCTCATTAGAGCTCTGTGGCCCTTATTTGCCCTTAGCTAAGCAAAGCTAAGGAAGGGGTGTGTCAGATGTGCCTGAACAGTGTGCGAGTGCTGCGCACCGGGTTTTAAACAAAACAAACAAACAAAAAAAAGAGGAAATGGCAGCACTATTTACATTTGATCACTGAGTTTGTGTGGCACACCTCGGGACTTAAATAGGGAGGAACTGGGAAAAGGAAACTGCAGTAGGAAGGCAATCAAGGAGAACTAACAGCTGGCAGGTGGAATGTTTCAGAATCAACCAATTACACATGCAGCAGCCCAGCACACTACTATAAACTATGCAAACACCTTTCAGACTGGTTTTTGGAGAAACAGCAGTAGGAAGACAATCAAGGAGAACTAGCATAGCTGGCAAGTGGAATCTATCAGCATCAGCCAATTACACATGCAGCAGCCCAGCACACTACTATAAACTATGCAAACACCCTATAGACTGTTTTTTCCCACCAACTCTGCAACACCACTGTACACAGACTGGATATTTTTAACTGGCAAAACTAACTAAAAATGTTAGAGGCTGCTGCTGCTTTACTCCATCAATATGTGCTACAGACTGAGGGTGGTGAGGAGGAGAATGCTGATAACCAACCCACAGTGAGGAGGAGGAGAAGAGTGTACAGACCCAGGGTAACCTACCAGGGCCTACATGAGCTGGAGATAGTGGAGGGCTATAGGGTGGACAGGGACATCCTACAGCAAATCATTGAGCTGTGCTGGCCATGCCTCACACACAGGACTAATAGAGAGGAACCCATCCCAGTGGATATCAAGGTATGTGTAGGCTTAAGAATACTAACCACAGGTACCTTCCAAAGACCAACTGGGGATATGATGGGGGTCTCACAGGCATCAACATCCAGGGTACTCCACCAGTTCCTGGATGCTATGACACCACATGCCAATGAGCACATGTATGTCCCCACCAGCCATGAGGAGTTGATCAGAAGTATGCATCTCTTCCACCATGTAGCAGAATACCCTGAGGTAGTTGGTACTATAGACTGCATGCACATCCACATCAAAGCACCACCTGATGAGCGGGGTAGGGTCTACATCAACTGCAAGGACTTCCCCTTCATCAACTGCCAGGTCATGTGCAATGCCCAGGGCAGTATCATGAATGTGTGTGCTGGCAACCCAGGAAGCTATCATGACTCCCACATCTGACATTGCTCACAGCTGTATCAGGCATTTGTCATGGGGGACATCCCATATGGCCATCTAGTGGGGGATGCTGGCTATGCACTGGAGCCATGGCTGATGACACCCATCAGAAATGCACACACTCCTGAACAAGAACACCATAATGAGGCACACGCACAAATCAGCATCATTGTAGAATGTGTGTTTAGGATGCTCAAGTCATGGTTCCGCTGCCTTGACATATTCAGTGGAGCTATGCAGTACTCTCCAGCTACATGTACACAAACGTTTATAGTATGTGCTGTGCTACACAATATGATCCTGCGGAAACAGCTGCAGCAGGAACATCATGGGGCATGGCCACACAGCTCCCCACCATTGCCAAGGCCAGCACAGGCACAGAGGGACTCAGAGGAGGAGGAGCATCCTGAGCCTGTCCCTGTAGGCAGAAGGAGGCATGCCCAGAATGCCCATGCCTTAGCAAAGAAGCAATGTATAGCACACACACTGACACTGTAGGGAGCCAGGGACTGATACCTCTCTCCAACTCGCACATACAGTAAAAGAGATTCCAAACACGACACCACCTATGCTTTACCATGTATATGGAGTGTACTACATGCATCCGACATAGCCATTCCTCCAGCACCATCCTCAGTACTGGCCCAGCAACAAGGCAAGTCACCCTTCCTATCAATTACTGAATGGAGTAGTATGTTCTCATAGTTGTATGTATGATATGGATGCAAGCATGCAAGGGAAGTGGGTGGCTGAATGGGATAGCAGCAGACAGCTGACAGCTATATGGGACAGAAGGAAATTCATAACAAATACTGGTGTCAACATACTAGCCAGTACTACACAAGGTGACAACTCCCACCGCAGAACATGTGATGGGCCAAATAACTGTGTCTCAATAGGTCACACACATGGATGTCAATGAGGGTCACATACCCACCACCAGCCTCACCCAGCAAGACACATGTAGATGACCATAAAGAAAGGCCGGGCTAAGGCCCCCAAATGATGTCAATGGTGAACAGCCCCCCCACCAGACCTACACAGACATACTACAACAGCTCTGGCAGTTGCATTTTAGTTCTGAAGGGTAAGAAGTCTGAAACTGACATTTATGCCATTAAGATCTAACATGTACTCTACTGACATGCCTCCTTTCTGCATGATAGGTCACAATACAATATGAAATGGAAGCCAACAGAATAACCAAAATACCAGTACAGTCATTGCAAATGTTTAAAATCTTCAGGTGTGCATCCCCCCATCCCATGTAGAAATGCAGTAACATGTAAGTTTGAGGAGTAATATCACTAGAGCACAACTTGCCAGAGCTGTCCCAATATACATTGTTGCATGTGTACAATATGCAGGGGTCAGTGTGGTAAGTTTGTTGTGTGTTTAATATAGCCTGGAAGTGGTCAGCATGTGCCTGAATTGTTGTGTCTCAGTGGCCTAGGTACAGTACAGTGGTCGACAGGGCCATGTTCCAACAACTGCAGTGCCAACCACACTGCTTCTCAGCTGCACCCATGTCAGCAGTTGTACATACTCATTGTCCAGATGTCAATATCTGTCACCGTCGGAAAGCTGGACACTCCATGAATGGGGGCCCATACATAGAAACAGTACACACATGGAAGTAACTTACACAGAGTGCATATAAAATAACTGTCAACTGCACACAAGTTTGGAATTATACATAGATGTTAGCATCACATGAGTTGTTCCTCTAGTATGGAATACTGGTAGTCTGGCCAATCACTGGCAGACCACAAAAGGCACAGTTATAAAGTAATGACAGGCTGCCCATGTCCACACACAAGCCAGCATAAGGGGAATGTCCCAGGTATGTTTGTGAGTCAGGTGTAAGTAGCTTCCATATCACACATGCACTCAGCTCACCCCACCATCAGTCACAGGTTTATCACATGTCATATCTTTGCTATAGGGAATGAGTACAGCATGAACCCATCTCTGTATGAGAATACATACATGATGCTGCATGCTGAATAGGTGTCCCATGCAGGTGTGTCCCTAGCTGTAAGCAGCAAACTGACCACATCCAGACTCGCGGATCAGTATGAGCAGGAAGAATTGACAGGAACACCTCAACCAATTACCACTGTTACCCCACGGTAATCCACTGGCTTGCAGCCTGGGAAGGTATGAGTGACAGAATGCACTGGCCTGCTACAGATGGCCTGCAGCACTCTCAAATGGCCCTACAGTCCTCTGGCAAAGGTCCATGCCTCACCCATAGTGTCAATGCATGGAATGTCAGGGGGTCCTAACTAACAACCTAACACAGTAAACAGAAAACAAATGCAAGGCCATGTTGACAAATGCCAGTAGCATGCCTCCCCATGTCCTACTGCAAGGACTGTGGACCAGGCCATAAATACTACTGCAATAAAGGCCCAACTATAAGGATGCCTCTGAGATATTGCTTTCATAATGTTAGGAAGAGGAGAGAATAACAGAGGGGGGGATGTAGAAGTATGGATGTCATGGAGTGTGTGAAGTCTGAAACTCTAATATCCACCCATACTACCCCCTGACTGCAAACCCATGAATGAATAGCCACAAAACTGCTTGTAAACCACAATGTGAAGGTAAACTGACCAGATATATGAGTTGTACCTCTGGATAACCTGGGTGTATCTGTACAGCTGACAGGTATGGCCCCAGCAGGATGTGGTCATTCCGTTAAATTGAGAAAAGTACAAGAAGGGGATCCCCAGCCAGCATACTAACAAGGTGCTGGACCATTTACATAGAACCAGTAGTCTATTATCTTTAGCTACCCCTCCACAGTGGCAGGAGTGTGCCAGAAATTGTAGCCTATATGCCTCAGAATATTGGTCTCAGATTAATTTGTCTTGTATTTCCTGGTCAATAATTGTGAGCAAAGAATGATAACTGTCAGTAGTTGATGACATGATACATCATAATGTAAAAAAGTACATATGTCAGAAAATCTATGCTACAACCAACCATGTTACACAAGTAGCACAGACAGCAATAGTTACAGTATACCTCGTATGTTACGCCCATTGTGTCTCCATATTGGCAACCTATCTACAGATACCCTGCAGAGCCAGGTTGCTAGGTGTAGCTGTAGCACACAAAACCCTGAACTGGAGTGCAACCCTCCCTAGAATAGATGCACACACTCAATATAGAAGGTCATACTGGGCATGCTCCTACACTTAGAGAAATGAAGCCTATGTCTGTCAACACAGTGGACTACAGATATCCGTTATTCATAGATGTCTGTGCACACACACCAAACTGTACACCATTGATACTTCACACACACATTGGATAGGAATACTCACACATATATAAGGCCAACATAATATAATATGTCAAACATACACATACAGAGACGTGGGGAAGAGAGAGACAGACAGCGAAAGAGAGAATCCAATTATGGGGCCTTTCCCACCCAGTACACATTCCATTGGCCTATATCACATGATGTGCTGATGTCATTCACTGTAGAAATTTCTTTGGTTAGCCCTCAGCCCTATAGTCTCAGTGGTGCTCATGATAACTGTATAACACTACAGTACAAATAAGCATCCATGTAGCAGTTGTAATCTCAGTCCTGTCAAATGTAAAGTTGTGTGTGAGTGTGTGTGTGTGTGTGTGTGTGTGTGTGTGTGTGTGTGTGTGTGTGTGTGTGTGTGTGTGTGTGTGTGTGTGTGTGTGTGTGTGTGTGTGTGTGTGTGTGTGTGTGTGTGTGTGTGTGTGTGTGTGTTCTTAGATGAATGTGGTTGAGGCCATTCACACTCATTACACTTCCCATTGCTCTACTTTAGCACTTCTGCTGGTGTCAGTAACCCTGAAGTAACCCTTTGGGCAGCTTGCAGTCCTATAAGCTCTATGGTGCTTGAAATAACTGCATAATACTATAGTGTAGCAAACTAGTTAGGCAGGAGTTCTAATCCCAATCCTAGCAACTATGAAAATGTTTGTGTGAGAGAGTGTGTGTATGTCTTTGTAGAGACCTGATTTTGAGGCCATTCACACTCACTACACTTCACTTACCATTCTTTTTGCACTGCTGCTGATGTCACTCACTTTCCAAGATACCTTTGGAGAACTCTCCAATATATAAGTTCTGTGGCACTTGTGATAACTGCAAAATGCTGTAGTGTAACAAACTAATTAGGTTTTAGTTCTAATCCTGGTTCTGGCAACTGTGGAAATGTGTGTGTTTGTGTAAGAGTGTATGTGTCTCTGTAGGGACCTGATTTTGAGGACATATGCACTCACAACAATTCCCTTACCCCTCCTTTAGCACTGCTGCTGATGTTACATTAGAAGTATGTCTGGACACTGTTCTGTCTATAACCTCTGTGGCACATGTAATAAATGTGGAACAATGTAGTAGCAATGACTACATAGGTAGAGGTTTGAGACTCATTCCTGGCAAGTGTTTGTGTGTGTGTACATATATGTGTCAGTACCTTAAAGATTTTGGCCCCATTTACACCCAGTACACATCTAAGTGCCTGTCTTTAGCAGTCCTGCAGATACCATTCACCTTAGAAGTACCTGTTGGCAATTCTAAACCAAGTAAGGTCAGTGGTGCGTGTGGTAAATACCTAACATAAAGGTCTGAAAACATAATTTCATAGAGATTTGAACCACACTCCTGGCAAATGTAAATGTGTGTGTAGGGTAAAATATTTTGTGAAATCTCAAACCCACTACATCACCCAATGCCAGAATTTACAGGGGCTGGTGATGTTCCTTGCCTTAGAAGTACCTTGGGACAACATCCATTCTATAAGCTCTGTGGTGCGTGTGATAGATGAGTGACACTGTAGTAGCAATACATAGCTAGGTAGGGTTTTGAAACTCAATACTGGCAAGTGTGTGTGTGTATCTGCCATCAGTATCCTGTGTTGGTGTTGGTGTGATTGTGTAATAACAGGATTCATTGGAGGGGTGGGTTTTGCTAAATTATTGTATTGAGGACCTAGTATATGTCCCAATGTCCACATTACAAGGCCAACAGTTGTCAAACACTGTAGAGGTTGCTGTAGACAATCCACAGCTCTAAATGTGTAGTGCCATCTGCAAGTACTATGTGACAGTATGGATTAGATGACAATATAGGCAACTCTTCTAATACTCGGAGACCACTCTCCACCCAGGAATCATACACAAACACACTTGGCTAGGCAGCAACCACTATATCAGTAGTTCTCCTGCAAATTGCCTCACAGGTAGTACCCGTAGTGTGATTGCAGTGGACTCCATGTCAAACCAATGACCAGACATGACTGGTGTCACACAGGGTACAGACCCATGTCCTCTCATGTTTGGGATATACCCTTCTGAGGTGCAGGAGAACACAAAGGCACCCTGGCTGATAATTTTTGCATACAACAGTAAGGTGGGTG